>NW_018407542.1:171159-182162 GCF_002113885.1 Mizuhopecten yessoensis
ACAACACAGGACACAAGTCCACAGTGACAACACAGGACACAAGTCCACAGTGACAACACAGGACACAAGTCCACAGTAACAACACAGGACACAAGTCCACAGTAGCAACATAGGACACAAGTCCACAGTAACAATACAGGACACGAGTCCACAGTGACAACAAAAGACTCAAGTCAACAGTGACAACATCGGACACAAGTCATCAGTGACAACACAGGACACAAATCCTCAGTGACAAAACAGGGCACACATCATCAGTGACAACACAGGACACAACACAACTTTGACAACACAGGACACAACACAACAATGACAACACTGGACATGAGTCCACAGTGACAACACAGGACACTAAACAACAGTGACAACACATGTCACAACACAACAGTAACAACACAGGACACGAGTCCACAGTGACAACACAGGACACTACACAACAGTGACAACACATGTCAAAACACAACAGTAACAACACAGGACACGAGTCCACAGTGACAACACAGGACACTACACAACAGTGACAACACAACAATGACAACACAGGACACAACACAACAGTGACAACACATGTCACAACACAACAGTAACAACACAGGACACAAGTCCACAGCGACAATACAGGACACAAGTCCTCAGTTACAATACAGGACACTACACAACAGTGACAACACAACAATGACACCACAGGACACAACACAACAGTGAAAACACATGTCACAACACAACAGTAACAACACAGGACACGAGTCCACAGTGACAACACAGGACACTACACAACAGTGACAACACAGGACACAACACAACAGTGACAACACATGTCACAACACAACAGTAACAACACAGGACACAAGTCCACAGTGACAATACAGGACACAAGTCCACAGTGACAACATAGGTCGCAAATCCACAGTGACAATACAGGACACAAGTCCACAGTGACAATACAGGACACAAGTCCACAGTAACAATACAGGACACAAGTCATCAGTGACAACACAGGACACAAGTCCACAGTGACAACACAGGACACAAGTCCACAGTAACAATACAGGACACAAGTCCACAGTAACAACACAGGACACAAGTCCACAGTGACAACACAGGACACAAGTCCACAGTGACAACACAGGACACAAGTCCACAGTAACAACACAGGACACAAGTCCACAGTAACAACACAGGACACAAGTCCACAGTGACAACACAGGACACAAGTCCACAGTGACAACACAGGACACAAGTCCACAGTAACAACACAGGACACAAGTCCACAGTAACAATACAGGACACGAGTCCACAGTGACCACACAGAAAACAAGTCCTCAGTGACAACATAGGTCGCAAATCCACATTGACATCACAGGACAGAATACAACAGTGACAACACAGGACACAAGTTCTGAGTGACATTTTTCCACAGGTCAACCTTACCTCAACCATGAGTTTGGTTCCTTTCAGCAAAACCATCATTTGTTTGTTTGCCAACTGTGATGAGAGTTCCATACAAAGAACATTTGTCTTTGTCCAACTCGCTCTCATCATGTATTCCTCCTGGGTTAAATCAAAAGTTCATGTAACAAGTACATGACTGATAGGATTCTTAGTTTTTTTTACCATTACATGACTGTAAAGATCCAAAGTTTGTTTCACAGTTTGACAATTATAAAGATCCTAAGTTTGTTTCACAGTTTGACAATTATAAAGATCCTAAGTTTGTTTCACAGTTTGACAATTATAAAGATCCTAAGATTGTTTCACAGTTTGACAATTATAAAGATCCTAAGATTGTTTCACAGTTTGATGATTGTTTAGATCCTAATTTTGTGATCCTAAGTTTGTTTCACAGTTTGATGATTGTTTAGATCCTAGGGTTGGTGATCCTAATTTTGTGATCCTAAGTTTGTTTCACAGTTTGAGGATTGTAAAGATCCTAAGTTTGTTTCATTGTAGTGTAACGGTTCCCGTCCTTCATCCTCCACCGTTGTCCTTCCGGGTTCTAGCGTAAAGTGACGTTTGATATCTTTGGAGTCTGTAGTGTAACAAAATACCCAACACTCAACTGACAGTTTTCAACATTTATTAGCACTGGCAACATTTACAACAACGTTTAGGAATAGTGCAACTTATAATGTGAGTACCCGATTACATTCTGCGCCGGGGTTAGCGTCAGTGACGTTCACTCGGTGCCATGAGGAGGATCCAACCAGAGGCTCTGGCATTCCCAAACGCCCCTGCGCGTACCTGGCAAAAACCTGTGCCCACCCGCCGACGTCAACACTCTGCCGTTCCGGTCCGGAGGTTTTCCTCACATCACCGAGTGTTTAGCTCTATTGTCTCCCTCACCTGAGTATCACTCGCTGGTCACTGGTCCGCTCTCCCAGAGAGTGAGACCGGCCCATGGCCAGCTGTATATATATGCATGAATGAACCCACATAATAAGACGCAATCCTTCACACGTAACAATACAAGTAACACACATTTGGTACAAATACAGGTAAAAACTAGCATACATTACAGTAGGATGTCTATAAATGTATTGTATTTGTAAATGATTTCCCAAGATCAGTATCACAATTTTTGAATCACCAGAACATAAAAACTGTGGAATGAAGAATTATGATGAAAGTGTGTAACTGAGACTTCCATGTACAGCCTGATGACAAGGCTTTTTCTTGCTTTGTTGTTCTGTAACGAAAGAAAACATTTTTTTTGTTATCTGGTCCTCAACAATAACTTTACATTACTGTATTGAAATAATAAATGATGAACCAAATTCAGACTGTCACAGTTTAAATTTTAAAATTTTAATCGGACTGAAGACACTCTTTATCTAGGCAAGAATACAAACTGTATGTGGATGGTTGAGATATGTGAAACGTTGATAACTGATGACGTCTCAGTCCAGGTGGTAGTTTCAGGTGTCATAGTGGTGCTGTCTAAAATAGAAGAATGAAACAATTACTTCATTTGAACTTATTTGTGCAGTTAACACAAGTAAACAAAAGGTAAGCTAATGTAAACAAGGCATCGCAGATGATTTAAATACCCTAACACTTCAAAGTCATACAAAATGTGGTCAGGTGTTGCAGTGGATAGCGCACTTGCCTTTCACCAAGGCGGCCGGGGTTCAATTCCCCGATCGGACGTGAAAAGGTTGGGGTCACCTGCCTGACCACGTGGGTTTTCTCCGGGTACTCCGGTTTCCTCCCACACTAAGACCCCCCACGCGCTAACATCCGGACCAACAAAAGTGATTAATATAAGTTGAAATAACTTGTTTCATAATTGTTGTAAAATACATAAAGTTTATATTTTATTATATTTTGTATTTTAAAGTCATACAAAATACTAAGTTTTTGACTCAAGAAGCTAGGTTGAAACATAAACTTGTACAAGAGGTGATGTTTGTGAATATGTGTGTTAAGTTTTGTGATGATCAGAAAAGAAATGAAGTCTGTTAAGCAATTTCTATCAAATTTTATTTACAGTTACAGTGACCTACTTTAGACTGCATGCAAACCTGTAGAAGAGGTGACGTTTTTGGAGATGTTGGTGAAGTTTCGATGCAAATGGAAAAGAAATGAAGATTGTAGACCGGTGAAGTCAAAAATTGTATCAAATGCTATTTATAGTGACAGTGACCTAGTTTTTGACTGCAGAAGGTTGAAACACACACTCGTACAAGAGGTGATGTTTGTGAACACGTGTGAAGTTTCATGACAATCGGGTTAAAGTCTGTAGAGTGGTGATACCGTTTGAGACACATGTGTATGGTCGAATACATGTACGGGCTAATCCCCATATATCCTCATTTACTCATGGTACGAGGGTATAATTCAATCTGTGAAATCAAAATATTTGTGTAAACCAGTCTTACAACTAGGTCTTACTATATACATATCTATGTTAATTGTAAAACCAGTGTAAACAGACCAGTTCTAAAAGAAGGTCCAACTGTATACATTTCTATGTGAACAGAGCCTGTGTAATCAGAAAACCTGTATAAACCATCTATGTCTCAATTAAAAGTTTTTTTGTTTTTTTATAAAAAAGCTTTCCAGAAATAAACTGTCCTAACTTGACATTGTTCAGATCTATAAAGTATGCCATTTTCAGAGAAATCGTACATTCTCCATACCTTTTACTGTTGTCATGTCAACAGTTTCCTCCACCAATGGACATACAGCTTCTTTACTATCAGGACACTTCACGTAACCATGGTAACCGGGCACCTATCAGAACAGAGAGAATGAAAGTAACAGTCAAGCATCAACCAGTAAATTGTTAAAACAGACACAAACATATACTGGAGTTGAGTAAGTAACCAAACTTCCTGCTAAGTGGTACATACTATGCCATCACACATTGCATAAGTTGAGTTGTTTGCATCACTGAAAACATGAAATATTTGTGAGTCATTGATGTTAAAGGAGAAATATTTCAACACACCTGGTAGATCAATGAGTGCAATAAAACATCTAGGAATGAATGAAGTCTGTATTAGAGAAACTTAGTCTATCAATTATGGTCAGATAATTGTGATTACATTCACACCACTGATTCAGGGGGTATAACTACCTTTACAGTATATGTAGTTAATCCATTGTAAATTACTCGAGACATCGAGCAGACACTTCTTCTGTTTTAAAGGGGCATAACTCAGTAGATTACAGTCAGATATTAATTGTTATTTAACTTGTCTGAGCTCTCATGGTAGTTAACCTTCTCATGAAGTTAATTGTTTAAAATTGCTTGAGCTATCAACCGAACACTGTTTCAGCAATTTATGAAAGGGTCCTAGTGCTCCTAACTCAGTAAATTAGTCAGATAATGGTGGGAATCAATTTTGTCCATAGCGTTTTACCTTCCCATAAAGTGTGAATTTAATCTGTTACAAGTTACTCAAGATATTGAGTGGACTTTTTTTTTTAACAAATTTGTAAAGGGGCATAACTTATAACTCCCTGCATAACTATAAATTATGGTGAGATAATGGTGGTTATCGAACTTGTCCAAGCTTTCATGGTAATTAACCTTTCCATGAAGATGGAGGTTTATAGATTGAAAATTACTCACGAATGTGCTGAAAATCCAAAATGTTCTACTAAAAACATCACAGGTTTACTGTTTGCATTGTAGACAATTTTCAGAAACAAGAGGCCTTAACGGTCACCTGAGTGGGGTTGATGAAGCAAAACCTGTGAGAGCGATTCAGCGGGTTATAATCTTTTAAGAACTAAAACACACAGACAACTGAATTCATGTTTATTTTCATGACACACAAGTATTTCACTGAAATGGAAAATGTGCTAGGATCAGTATATATACTACAAAGTGAAGATGTTTCAACAGATTTAAAAATACATGTGTATCAGTACAGGAGGATATATCACGTTGGTTTCACTTTTAGTACTAACAGATTCATGTGACCATTGCAACTATCAGTGTCAACGACAAATGAACAACTTTTCCATGAACTTGATGAAACAAACACCATTGTAGCATAAGCTCAATGTTACAGCACCCAGCAGAAACACAGTTATAAATCAATACAATATTTGTTTGTAAATGTTTCAGTTTGGCATTAAATAAGTTTGAAACCTATACCGGTAATTCATGATATTTGGTTGAAATTGTGTATCTGTTCAAAACATGGCTCTGCCATTTTACCTTGAGTTCTGGAAGTGATGACACTGCTGAATGCAATTGATTTGAAAGAAAGAATTTCAGCTGTTTCAAACTGATAAGAACATTTTAACATTAATTAATTAAAAAAACAAAGAAATAATAACTTAATTTGAATATTGTTGAAAATCCCCCGATAAGTTTGCGAAAATATGTTTTTGGAACATTTTGCACTGTCACCACCAGTTTCATTAAACTCTGACAGACAGTTTTTGAGAAGAAATCTAAAATGTAATTGTATAAGGTACAACACTAACTAACCTCCTTATGATCCTCAGCATATAAGGATTATTTTATGTGATGTTGGTCAAAATCCACCAGTAAATTTTAGAGAAGATATTTTTTTGAAGATTTGAATACAGTGACTCCATATGGCTCCACCCCTCAGCTACCTAGGGCATCAGCCCCTTCTCAAGCATTAATTCTGATCCTCATCATCTAAGGATCATTTCAAGAAATGTTGGTAAAAATCCTCCAGCAAGTTTCAGAGATGTTTTTTGCAGATTTCGCACTCAATGACCCTTCCTAGTCCTGCACCTCATCCCCTGGGGTTGATGTCAGCCCCCTCCTGATGAGTAGACATTTTCGTTACCCCTATAGGCTGATGATAATCACAAAGTTTTATAAAAAATCTGACAAATAGTTTCCGAGGAGAAGTTGAAAATGTGATTGTTTACGGTTCTGAACTCAGTGACCTCATATGGCCCAACCCCTCCACCACCTAAGGTGCCAACCCCTTCTTGAGTATGAATTCTGATCTTCATTATTTAAAGATCACTTCATGATATGTTGGTCAAAATCCACACATAAGTTTCAGAGGAGATGAGTGTTGTAGATTTTGCACTCATTGATCCTTTATAAGCCCCACCCCTCAGCCCCCTGGGGTGTCAACCCTATCTTGAGTATAAACTCTGATCCTCACCCAAGGCTGATGATTATCACCAAGTTTGACCAAAATTTACGGTTTCTGAGGAGAAGTCGAAAATGTAATTGTTTTCGAGCTCGAGTGACTCAGGTGACCTAAAAATTAATTACATTTGAAGATGAATGGTGAGCTTTCCAAATTACAATTCCTACATGGTCAGTCATTACCACATACATATAGATGACTTACATTGATGGTATGACCATACGGACAAACAATCCAGGCTGAACTCTCAACTTTGACCTCTAATGTTTGTTTGACATCACATCTGTGTTGTAGGCACATTCCTTCTAGTGGGGCGAAATCATTTCCCTACAAAGTATGAAATTGTATAATTACCAGTCGAAATCATTTCCCTACAAAGTATGAAATTGTATAATTATCAGGCGAAATCATTTCCCTACAAAGTATGAAATTGTATAATTACCAGGCGAAATCATTTCCCTACAAAGTATGAAATTGTATAATTATCAGTCGAAATCATTTCCCTACAAAGTATGAAATTGTATAATTATCAGTCGAAATCATTTCCCTACAAAGTATGAAATTGTATAATTACCAGTCGAAATCATTTCCCTACAAAGTATGAAATTGTATAATTACCAGGCGAAATCATTTCCCTACAAAGTATGAAATTGTATAATTACCAGGCGAAATCATTTCCCTACAAAGTATGAAATTGTATAATTACCAGGCGAAATCATTTCCCTACAAAGTATGAAATTGTATAATTACCAGGCGAAATCATTTCCCTACAAAGTATGAAATTGTATAATTATCAGTATCAAAACCACCATAACAAATTGCTTGGTGATGAGGGAAACAACACACTGTGTAGTCTGTCATATTAATGGATCCTTTTTCATGTGTAAAAAGATGAAACTTTCTCAACCATGACACTCAGTCCAAGCACTGATGAACTCAACAAGGTCACATAGTTCTTACAGTAACAAGATATCGAGCATCAAAACAACATAAGTCTATTACAAGCAGTATAGGGTACAGAAAACTAAAACCCTGCTTGTTGTAGTGGGTGGTTGGGTAGAGAAAACTTATGCCCTGATAGCTGTAGTGGGTGGTTGGATAGAGAAAACTAAAGCCCAGCTGGTTGTAGTTGGTGGTCAGATAGAGAGAACTAAAGCCCTGCTGGTTAAAGCCAGTGGTTGGGTAGTGAGAACTAATGCCCTGATGGTTGTAGTGGGTGGTTGGGTAGTGAGAACTAAAGCCCTGCTTGTTGTAGTGGGTGATTGGGTGATTGGGTGGTCTGTTAGGAAGGTTGAAGTGTGTGGCCTGAGAGGATGGTTGAAGTGTGTGGCCTGAGATGGTTGTAGGAGGTGGCCTGAGAGGATGGTTGTAGTTCGGGTCTGATAGGATGGTTGCAATAAATGGCTTGAGAGGATGGTTGTAGTGGATGGTCTGAGGTGGATGGTTGTAGTGGGTGGCCTAATAGTATGGTTGTAGTCAGTGTGGCATGCAATGGTGGTTGTAGTGGTTGGACTGATAGGATGGTTGTAGTTGATGGTCTGCAGGGTGGTTGTAGTGGGTAGACTGATAGGATGGTTGTAGTGGATGGTCTGATAGGATGGTAAAAGTGGGTAGCCTGAGGGGACGGTTGAAGTGGGTGGTGTGAAAGGATGGTTGTAGTGGGTGGTCTGAGGTGAATGGTTGTAGTAGGTGGCCTTAGAGGATGGTTGTAGTGGGTGTGGCCTGATATGATGGTTGTAGTGGATGCAGCCTGAGTGGATGGTTGCAATGGGTGGTCTAAGAGGATGGTTGTAGTTGGTGGTCTGTGAGGATGGTTGTAGTGGTTGGCCTGAGAAGAATGCTGGATCACAGAGCATATATCTATGAGTTAAGGTTTGATATTTGGAAGAAATAAGAAGGGTAACATTGACGACACCCATATTTGTGTCAAGCATCATGTTCAGTATTTGTTCATGTGTCTGATAAGTATCAATGTAAGTAAAAACAACTTACCGACATTGTGAGATTGGACATGAAACACAGACTTGACTGACTGTACTTCTCCAGACCAGATACCTTTGTGTTCGTAATAGGGAGAAAGCACTGGTCCTGAAATAAAGTAACAACGTAGAACATTAGATACTATCTCAACAGGAACCTGTTTGGTAAGGGGACAATGATGATGTCATACATGTAACAACCAAGGGGACATTGATAATCTCACAACACCCAAGGGGACATAGATAATCTCACTACACCCAAGGGGACATTGATAATCTCACTACACCCAAGGTGAAATTGATAATCTCACTACACCCAAGGTGACATTGATAATCTCACTACACCAAAGGAGACATTGATAATCTCACTACACTCAAGGTGACATTGATAATCTCACTACACCCAAGGGGACATTGATAATCTCACTACACCCAAGGGGACATTGATAATCTCACTACACCCAAGGGGACATTGATAATCTCACTACACCCAAGGGGACATTGATAATCTCACTACACCCAAGGGGACATTGATAATCTCACTACACCCAAGGGGACATTGATAATCTCACTACACCCAAGGGGACATTGATAATCTCACTACACCCAAGGGGACATTGATAATCTCACTACACCCAAGGGGACATTGATAATCTCACTACACCCAAGGGGACATTGATAATCTCACTACACCCAAGGGGACATTGATAATCTCACTACACCCAAGGGGACATTGATAATCTCACTACACCCAAGGGGACATTGATAATCTCACTACACCCAAGGGGACATTGATAATCTCACTACACCCAAGGGGACATTGATAATCTCACTACACCCAAGGGGACATTGATAATCTCACTACACCCAAGGGGACATTGATAATCTCACTACACCCAAGGGGACATTGATAATCTCACTACACCCAAGGGGACATTGATAATCTCACTACACCCAAGGGGACATTGATAATCTCACTACACCCAAGGGGACATTGATAATCTCACTACACCCAAGGGGACATTGATAATCTCACTACACCCAAGGGGACATTGATAATCTCACTACACCCAAGGGGACATTGATAATCTCACTACACCCAAGGGGACATTGATAATCTCACTACACCCAAGGGGACATTGATAATCTCACTACACCCAAGGGGACATTGATAATCTCACTACACCCAAGGGGACATTGATAATCTCACTACACCCAAGGGGACATTGATAATCTCACTACACCCAAGGGGACATTGATAATCTCACTACACCCAAGGGGACATTGATAATCTCACTACACCCAAGGGGACATTGATAATCTCACTACACCCAAGGGGACATTGATAATCTCACTACACCCAAGGGGACATTGATAATCTCACTACACCCAAGGGGACATTGATAATCTCACTACACCCAAGGGGACATTGATAATCTCACTACACCCAAGGGGACATTGATAATCTCACTACACCCAAGGGGACATTGATAATCTCACTACACCCAAGGGGACATTGATAATCTCACTACACCCAAGGGGACATTGATAATCTCACTACACCCAAGGGGACATTGATAATCTCACTACACCCAAGGGGACATTGATAATCTCACTACACCCAAGGGGACATTGATAATCTCACTACACCCAAGGGGACATTGATAATCTCACTACACCCAAGGGGACATTGATAATCTCACTACACCCAAGGGGACATTGATAATCTCACTACACCCAAGGGGACATTGATAATCTCACTACACCCAAGGGGACATTGATAATCTCACTACACCCAAGGGGACATTGATAATCTCACTACACCCAAGGGGACATTGATAATCTCACTACACCCAAGGGGACATTGATAATCTCACTACACCCAAGGGGACATTGATAATCTCACTACACCCAAGGGGACATTGATAATCTCACTACACCCAAGGGGACATTGATAATCTCACTACACCCAAGGGGACATTGATAATCTCACTACACCCAAGGGGACATTGATAATCTCACTACACCCAAGGGGACATTGATAATCTCACTACACCCAAGGGGACATTGATAATCTCACTACACCCAAGGGGACATTGCTAATCTCACAAAACCCAAGGGGACATTGATATTCTCACTACACCCAAGGGGACATTGATGATGTCACTACACCCAAGGGGACATTGCTAATCTCACTACACCCATGGAAACATTGATAATCTCACTACACCCAAGGAGACATTGATGATGTCACTACACCCAAGGGGACATTGATAATCTCACAACACCCAAGGGGACACAGATAATCTCACAACACCCAAGGGGACATAGATAATCTCACTTCACCCAAGGAGACATTGATAATCTCACTACACCCAAGGGGACATTGATAATCTCACTACACCCAAGGGGACATAGATAATCTCAC
>NW_018407542.1:183061-199183 GCF_002113885.1 Mizuhopecten yessoensis
ACATTGATAATCTCACTACACCCAAGGGGACATTGATAATCTCACTACACCCAAGGTGACATTGATGATGTCACTACACCTAAGGAAACATTGATAATCTCACTACACCCAAGGGGACATTGATAATCTCACTACACCCAAGGGGACATAGATAATCTCACTACACCCAAGGGGACATTGATATTCTCACTACACCCAAGGGGACATAGATATTCTCACTACACCCAAGGAAACATTGATATTCTCACTACACCCAAGGAGACATTGATAATCTCACTACACCCAAGGGGACATTGATAATCTCACTACACCCAAGGGGACAAATGACTGAGCTGACAGACTCACCCCTTGGTCAGACTCCACCATACCACAGTACCTGTCCACTGTCTTACAGTGGCCTTTGTCCTTGTGGAGATAGTGACAGGACTTACCACTGAAATATGGAAGCCATTAGGATGTTATACAAAACACTTAATATATACCGTAGCCTGGGAAGCTTTTGTCCTACCCCAGTAAAATCCATCATCACCCGGTGTTATTTTGCCTTTCTTTGTATTATTGTTAGTTATTTTGTGTCCTTATATTCGCTATTATGATGAAAGTTTAAAAGCGACTTCTCAGTATACATTATTAATACACCATTTCTGATATCCAGACATTACCATGCAGACATGAATTAAGCTACTTACTACTGGTACTTTGGTTAGACAAGCATTGGTCATATTAGTAACTACAGTGAGTGGCCTTGACCTGATAAGGTTCATTGTTTTTACATTTATAAAAATACATTTTAAATATATGTATACAAGCTTATCATTTTGAAATTGATGGAACATGAAATAGCTTTGACACTAGTCCCTTTCCTATTTTTAACAACACTAACTTTGACCTTCACCTAAAGGCCTGTTTACCTACTGCATATCTACTTAAAGTGCATTGCAAATTTCTGAAATTTTAGACTTCTGGATTCTGAGATAATCGATATCTCTATAAATGAAAGTGTGGACAAACAGACAGGAAGACTGATGGACAATGACTTTACAATAGTACACCCTAATCTTTGATGGGGGGCCCTTAACATTTATAACAATTTATAAAGTACATATATTATTGTTTCTTTTAAAACAAGGCAAAGTATTGCAAGGCAATCCATAGTCCCCCACTGGTAATGATTTCTATACTTACAAACAGTACACTTATGTCAGGATGTACCTACTGTTAGGAAAGAATCCTGATACATACTTCTTGCACTCCTCCATCCATAGATGTCCTTGTACACCAAATCTGGTTACTCCAGGTGAAATAATATAGAAGATATGTCCCAGACAAACCTCTCGAAAATTGGAAGGATGGAAGGATAGAGTGCAAACCTAATAGTACCCCCCAGGAACTGGTTGGAGACTAATTAGCATGCTTGCTAGAATGAGAATAAGCATTTGAATGATTTAACACACAAGCTATCTAACCTGAGGGACACACGCTATCTAACCTGTGGGACACAAGCTTTCATACCTGAGGGACACAAGCTATCTTACCTGAAGGACACAAGCTATCATACCTGAGGGACACAAGCTATATTACCTGTGGGACACAAGTTATCATACCTGTGGGACACAAGCTATCTTACCTGAGGGATACAAGCTATCTTACCTGAGGGATACAAGCTATCATACTTGTTGGACATAAGCTATCTTACCTGTGGAACACAAGCTATCTTACCTGAGGGACACAAGCCATCTTACCTGTGGGACACAAGCTATCATACCTGAGGGACACAAGCTATCTTACCTGTGGGACACAAGCTATCATACCTGAGGGACCCAAGCTATCTTACATGTAGGACACAAGCTATCTTACCTTTTGGACACAAGCTATCTTACCTGAGGGACACAAGCTATCTTACCTGTTGGACACAAGCTATCATACCTGAGGGACCCAAGCTATCTTACATGTGGGACACAAGCTATCTTACCTGAGGGACACAAGCTATCTTACCTGAGGGATACAAGCTATCTCACGTTTGGGACACAAACAGTCATCACATGGCCATGCTGTGTTAGTACTAGGATGTTAACACACAATCACCTCTAACTACAGGATGTGATTTATTTGACCTCTATGAACATGCTGGGCTGGTCTGGGTCCCTAGGACTGAAATAATTTCGGTTGTATTTAACATGCTGCATTCCTTTAAATTTCTAAGTGAGGACATTTAACTGGGGCAGTGTTCATCACCAAAATAAGCTGTTGCAGATATGTAATTCAATGTGTACAATTACGTGCTAGTCTGTAGGTCAATTTTTGAAATTTATACAAGCTAGACTTATATTTCCATAGTAAATATTTAAAACGGTAACTAGCCCTGACATAAAATTTACTAGCTCAAGACATCTTATAGTGGAATTGTATAACCCTAAGTATAAGAAAATACGAGTTCAAGTTTCTAGTTTATTCAGCTAAATTTAAGTTAATAAAATAATCAGAGAAAGGATAATATCAACATACATGACAATCAGCTATTTAGTTTCTTGGTTGACTTACTTTCCAGTCTTACAGAAGAACCTTGAATCTCTCTGACAACTCTCATGGAACCCAAATTTACATCCAGTATCTGTTTGGAAAAAAATAGTTAACTGACTTTTAAAGGATATGGAAACATGATTTGGCAAACAAAACCTAGATGAAATTCCTAAAAAGCTTTCTTGCTTTGATGCATATAAACATCTCATAACTGACCTCAGGCATGTGTTGTTCTAGAAAACCCAGTCCTTTATAGTCTTATAATTTATTTATTTATTACTGTTACATGCCAGCTTTTAATATTTATGGGGGAGATTTTGCCTGACCCAGATTTTTAATCCAATACTTAGTTTTAAAATAGGTATTTAACTGAAAATGCTATTATATGATGATTATTATACTTGGCTGCTGTCTCTCTATACAGCTTCAAACCATAGAAAGGTACTAACAAAAACATCTCGCTGTTAAACCGTATGTCTAGACAGTATGTTTATACTGTATGTCTAGATAGTATGTTTACACCGTATGTCTAGATAGTATGTTTATACAGTATGTCTAGACAATATGTTTATACCGTATGTCTAGACAGTATGTTTATACTGTATGTCTAGATAGTATGTTTATACTGTATGTCTAGACAGTATGTTTATACCGTATGTCTAGATAGTATGTTTATACAGTATGTCTAGACAGTATGTTTATACCGTATGTCTAGACAGTATGTTTATACTGTATGTCTAGATAGTATGTTTATACCGTATGTCTAGACAGTATGTTTATACAGTATGTCTAGATAGTATGTTTATACCGTATGTCTAGACAGTATGTTTATACCGTATGTCTAGATAGTATGTTTATACCGTATGTCTAGACAGTATGTTTATACCGTATGTCTAGATAGTATGTTTATACCGTATGTCTAGACAGTATGTTTATACCGTATGTCTAGATAGTATGTTTATACCGTATGTCTAGACAGTATGTTTATACCGTATGTCTAGATAGTATGTTTATACCGTATGTCTAGACAGTATGTTTATACCGTATGTCTAGATAGTATGTTTATACCGTATGTCTAGACAGTATGTTTATACCGTATGTCTAGATAGTATGTTTATACCGTATGTCTAGACAGTATGTTTATACCGTATGTCTAGATAGTATGTTTATACCGTATGTCTAGACAGTATGTTTATACCGTATGTCTAGATAGTATGTTTATACCGTATGTCTAGACAGTATGTTTATACCGTATGTCTAGATAGTATGTTTATACCGTATGTCTAGACAGTATGTTTATACCGTATGTCTAGATAGTATGTTTATACCGTATGTCTAGACAGTATGTTTATACCGTATGTCTAGATAGTATGTTTATACCGTATGTCTAGACAGTATGTTTATACCGTATGTCTAGATAGTATGTTTATACCGTATGTCTAGACAGTATGTTTATACCGTATGTCTAGATAGTATGTTTATACCGTATGTCTAGACAGTATGTTTATACCGTATGTCTAGATAGTATGTTTATACCGTATGTCTAGACAGTATGTTTATACCGTATGTCTAGATAGTATGTTTATACCGTATGTCTAGACAGTATGTTTATACCGTATGTCTAGATAGTATGTTTATACCGTATGTCTAGACAGTATGTTTATACCGTATGTCTAGATAGTATGTTTATACCGTATGTCTAGACAGTATGTTTATACCGTATGTCTAGATAGTATGTTTATACCGTATGTCTAGACAGTATGTTTATACCGTATGTCTAGATAGTATGTTTATACCGTATGTCTAGACAGTATGTTTATACCGTATGTCTAGATAGTATGTTTATACCGTATGTCTAGACAGTATGTTTATACCGTATGTCTAGATAGTATGTTTATACCGTATGTCTAGACAGTATGTTTATACCGTATGTCTAGATAGTATGTTTATACCGTATGTCTAGACAGTATGTTTATACCGTATGTCTAGATAGTATGTTTATACCGTATGTCTAGACAGTATGTTTATACCGTATGTCTAGATAGTATGTTTATACCGTATGTCTAGACAGTATGTTTATACCGTATGTCTAGATAGTATGTTTATACCGTATGTCTAGACAGTATGTTTATACCGTATGTCTAATTATTATGTTTATACCGTATGTCTAGTTAGTATGTTTATACCGTATGTCAAGACAGTATGTTTATACAGTATGTCTAGACAGTATGTTTATACTGTATGTCTAGACAGTATGTTTATACAGTATGGCTAGACAGTATGTTTATACTGTATGTCTAGACAGTATGTTTATACAGTATGTCTAGACAGTATGTTTATACTGTATGTCTAGATAGTATGTTTATACAATATGTCTAGACAGTATGTTTATACCGTATGTCTAATTATTATGTTTATACTGTATGTCTAGTTAGTATGTTTATACCGTATGTCAAGACAGTATGTTTATACAGTATGTCTAGACAGTATGTTTATACCGTATGTCTAGTTAGTATGTTTATACTGTATGTCTAGACAGTATGTTTATACAGTATGTCTAAACATGCAGAGAGGCAGTCAATGCTATAAGTTGCTTTTCCGTGGACTATTCCATTATTAAGGAACAAAATACCTCAGATACAGAAACAAACCTCGGATTGTGGACCAACACTAATGTCAATTTACCAAGATAATTTCAAATGGATCAAAAACGTATAAACTAGAAGACTTTATATGTGTTTAATATTACTATTAGTGATATAAACTTCATACATGGAAAGACTGAATCATTATTTAAAACAATACTGATTTTTTCCCGTAATATTGCCAATGAGATTATTTTCTGTACAGGATGTATTTATAGTCATTATGTTCATAAATACACAGGCAAAATCAGATGAAGAAAACAGGTTTTGCTTTTTATCAGGTTAAAGATTTATATTTTCAAGAGCTTTTATGGGCAGTAGAAATTAAGAATGAAAGTTTTTCCACTTTTGAGAAAAGCAGAGAAAAATTAACCATCAGTATACAGTTTAAAAACATAAATACAACAATCCATTTGAGTGTGCTAATTTGACCTTTTCCCCAAAGATATTGTCCTGCTTGATCATAGTCCACCTTGTACCATCCAGTGTCCTCAAAGAATGCCAAGGTCAAAGGGTCAACCACTGTTTGATGAGCCTGGGAATATAACAATTACATTGTCCATATAGGGTATATAAATCTAAAACCTGAACATAAAATGTAACATGAATTAGCAGAAATTTAATTCAGTGTTTAGATACACAAGAGGCCTAGAGTGCCTGTATATGTTGCTGACCTGGATGTCTAAACAATCATGACAACTTATAAATAGTACCATGCAAACATTTTCCCATTTCGGGGTCTACTTCTCATTATCAAGGAGGACAACATCCAGTATTTATATAATATTTGATTTCCTCATTCAAAGGAAATTTCACAGGGAGGGGATTCATATGTTTTTCTTATACAACATTACATTACATGTTCCCAAGAAAGCAGCACACCAAATCTCATTAAATACTTGGAGTCATTCAGACCATATATGAGGAGAATAAACTGATGAAGGACTGATGACAGTCCCTTAGACAAAGTAAGCTTTATATAATGAAACAAGGTGAACCCTGTACTCACCATTCCTAACTTTGGGGCCATGATAGAACCATACATCAACTTCTGACTCCAGTGGGATGATACCACACCGTTCTGTAATGTAAAACAGGATCTTTTTGTTACAAAGCAATGCACAGTGATAATGGTTTATAGGGTAACAATGAGCGATGTTTAATATTATATTATGAAATATGAGATCTCTGACATCAACCAAACATGACAGAAAGATTTCGGAAAATTTCCTGTCATTTTCTTTTTGTTTTCATATAAAGAGATCCTTTTAAAGTGCACCCTGAAAGAAAATAGAAATGAACATATTATTATTTTTTATGATCTAAACACAAAATTGTTAAACCCCGTATAAAAATCGGTCATCCCAATACTGAGACGTTGACGTGTTAATTGTACGATTTTCACCTGTCCTTCTTCTACTAATTAGCATAATCGTAACTCGCAGTGATTTGGCCCCTTTCGGCTGTGACGTCCCCAGTTCAACGCCTGTAGCGGTCACCATCGAAGGAATAGGCGATTATCAAGAACAGCCATGGTTATATAGCATCAGATTGCGAATTAATATTTCTTTAGTTTTGAGGAATCAGATTATGCTGAAGTTAAACATTATGTAGATGGTATCCAGCCATATAAAATTTGCCAGAATTTCCAGACACCAAACCAAACTGATCTCGAAACCAAACTGACGACTCTGAATAGGGTAAAATAGACTGGTAGCATTGCATGTCCTGATCCTAAGCACTGATGAGAATTTTTTCCAATGAACGAGTTTGAGGGAAATTAAACAAAAATAGTCTCAATGTTGTCGATCAAAGATATTTCTTAATTTTAGCTGGAAAGTCATTTTCTTTACTCCACACAGAGACGTATATACTTTATATGTCTCTGCTCAACTACAGTGAGAACTTATCCGATCATGTCGTCATTGAACAGCACTACATCGTGACCAGTTATATTTATATTGAAATAAAGGTATATGTACGGAAATATATCAGTGAAAATGTTTACAAAATAACTTCAACGTTGGTGTCTGCTGTTTTTAAATGTCAATATTTTTAGTATCACCGTATAATGACAAATCGACGACATTGTTTCTTCCTTATGTTAGGACGACATTTCAAACATTTAATTGTATACAATACAGTACCTTATATATATATATATATATGCGATGCTAAATTAGATCACAGACTTTTATGATCTAATTCCGTGATTACATTTATCTCGATAATATAATTGAATTATGAGATTAAAACATTTTTTGTTTCTCCGTATACATGTAGCATACGTAAGTTATAATTTAACATCTTGGTTAAATAATGAAAATCATCTTGATCCACTCCCTTAGCATACTTGGGTATGAAATTTGTGTACAGGTAAATAACACTAAACACCTGTGTCCAGTGCTGACAGCAGGAGGCCCAAGTCACGCCTTTATTCCTGTGTACAGGTATGACATCAAAGGAATGCATGTCAGCAGGTGGGCAAGGGGGTTCTTGAAGTAAGTATGAAAATTGGTGTAGATTATGTGTCTTCCAATTTTCAATTTAACAACAATGTCCTCAGGTAAGATAACAGGGAAATGTATAAGCAGAGACGTAGATATTAGTACTGTCACAGAGTCACATTATATGCAAGCCACGATCAGTACAACTGCATCACTCGACAGATGAAAGTCAGAAACGTGCCAATTAATACTGGACCATGCTATATATCTGATCAGGTGGTTCATTGATAAATAACTAATCTTTCTGAGACTTGAACGGACAGGTTCTCCGTCTGCAATACTCTTAGAAGTGGTGTGTATATTTATTATGTGCTAAATTCCTTGGATTGCATACAGAATAAAAACGTTTCAAGTTTTATGACTGGGAGTGAAAAAAACACGGGTTGCGCTGCTCATTTTGAGAATTAATTATTGTACCGGTGCATTATTTTGTCAATTCCAATCGTATATCTACATATTGTAAAAAAAGGGGTGGGGTGTGCCACAGACGTATATATTATATTCTCTGGGTGCGCCTACGTTAATTTGACTCAATTTTTAATCATTGTTTTGTGTTTTATATATGTGTTTATCAAATTTTCTAAAGATCGATTAAATAATAAGAAGTATATTATTTACAGTCACTAGATTTAAACCACTTATGTAAACAAGAGGTCCATTGGACCTGTATAGCTCACCTGGTTTTAGTCATTACAACTGACTGCATTACTACATCTTTATATGAAATTTAAGGGGTCAAATCAACCTCCTTCAACTAGAACACTGACAGTCATTCAGGGCCCCGTCTTGTGGCAATAATCCCCCACAATCATCAAGAAACAACCTGCCAATATAGCTGAGCTTGACATTTGACATTTGGACTTCAAAAAGAATCACAATGAAGCAAAATATACATTTTACATGTACTATGATGTGAGTCTTGTTTCCTTCCACCTCCATATTTGCTGGGCTAACAGAAATGTAAATACTGGTGCAATACTCATTTGTTAGCTTTGATTTGTTTTATTTCACCTTATATACCTCCTCCATCAAGAGCCAGGGTCAAAGTCAGAGATTCACTTTATCTTTGACCTTTAGACCCAAATGACATTGACCATTAACCCAGTGACCTTGATCTTTGGTCAGTTGACTTATTCTTTAATTCCGACCAACTTTGCTTCATAATATCATAACAAAATGTTCATCAGTGAAAAATACAAAACTTGACCTTGACCCTTTGGACACCGTAACCTGGACCTAAGGTCAGTTGACTCTGTGCTAAATTCTGAACAAGTTGCTTCATAATGTCATAACAAAATGTTCATCAGTGAAAAGATACAAAATTTGATCTTGACCTTTGACCCAGTGACCTGGCCCTTTGGTCAAATGACTCCTTGTTTAATTCCCACAAACATTGCTTCAAAGTGTCAAAATGAAATGTTCGCCAGCAAACAAATACTAAATTTTACCTTGACCTTTGACCGAGTGACCTTGACCTTAAGTCATTTGACTCCTTGTTTAATTCTGAGCAACATTGCTTCAAAGTGTCATATCAAAATGTTCACCAGTGAAAAGATACAAAATTTAACCTTGACCTTTGACCCTATGACCTTGACATTTAGTCAGGTTGACTCCTTGTTTAATTCTGATCAACTTTGCTTCATCATGTCATAACAAAATGTTCATCAGTGAAAATATGCAAAATTTGACCTTGACCTTTGAATCTTATGACCTTGACCGTTGACCTTGACTTTTTAGCTCAGTGTGTATTTTTGTGAACTGAACATCTTGACCAAGTTTCATATACATCGGTCAATAAATACCAAAGTTATCAGCCAGGAACAAAATTTGTGGACGGACAGACAGACAGACATAGTGATTACTATAGGGCACCCATATCTCTGATACAGGGTCCTAATTAAGAAATGATTGTTTCTCCTCAACAATGTTTTTTAACCAAGTTTTGTACAATCCACTCAGGCAATTAAGGGGTATTAGCGTCTTATAGCAAAATATTAGATAATTTTCCTCTTTGGGGCCCGGCCTTCCTAGCCCTAGGGGTCAAACCAGCCTCATTTATTTAGGAAATGATTGCCCTCCCCTAATGAAGTTTCAGAGCAAATTTTGTTAAAATCCTCTCTGGTTTTTAGGAAATGCATTTTAAAGCAAAATTTTAGCTAAGTTCCCCTTCAGGGCCCTGCCCCCTGGCCTAAGGGGTTGAACCACCCTCATTTATTTAAGAAATGATTGCCCTTTCCTACTGATGCTTCAGACTAAATTTGGTTGAAATCCTCTCTGGTGTTTAGTAGGAGATGCGTTTTAAAGCAAATTTAGTTAAGTTCCCCTTCAGGGCCCTGCTCCCCTGGCCTCAGGGGTCGAACAACCCTCATTTATTTAAGAAACGATTGCCTGTCCCTACTGATGCTTCAGTCCAAATTTGGATGAAATCCTTTTTGGCGTTTAGGAGAAGATTGGTTTTAAAGAAAAAGTTGACAACAGACAGCGACGGACGCTGCGCCATGGCATAAGCTCACTATGGTCCTTCGGACCAGGTGAGCTAAAAACACATATTCATTTAGATAGCATCCAACACACTGTTTGCCTCCTCAGGAGGAACTCATTTCATCATTAAAACTGAAAAAAAAATTCATTTATATGTATGTAGTCTTTAAATATTATCTACACAAGTAAGTGACGATGGAATATATCATATAATTAGCTAAAAATCTCACATAACGAACGCACGGTCGAAGCTTCCCGGTATATTCCTATAGGGCTGTTTTGACAGCGTTGAACTTGTGATGTCACAGATGTGGGCTACCCATATCGAGGCAATCGCCGCTGAGCCAAAGGTGTGTTTTTCATATAAATCACAATATCTCGGAAACGGAGTCAACTACGACTTTCACACTTTCATAGTCTTTTATTGTATAATATGAAGTATTTTCATAGCAAAACGTTCAGGGTACACTTTAAAGCCTATATTGATATGAATTCCCTGTATCTACTGATGAATTGTCAACAAGAGGACCAGAGGGCCTGTATCACTCATCCGAATATTAAAACAATCATGGCAAAATATTCTCAGTAAAATATTATACTTCACATTTGTTATGTAAAAACCACACACAAATGTAATGGTAACACCTTGAATCCCCCTATACATTGTAATGGTAACACCTTGAATCCCCCTATACATTGTAATGGTAACACCTTGAATCCCCCTATACATTGTAATGGTAACACCTTGAATCCCCCTATACATTGTAATGGTAACACCTTGAATCCCCCTATACATTGTAATGGTAACACCTTGAATCCCCCTATACATTGTAATGGTAACACCTTGAATCCCCCTATACATTGTAATGGTAACACCTTGAATCCCCCTATACATTGTAATGGTAACACCTTGAATCCCCCTATACATTGTAATAGTAACACCTTGAATCCCCCTATACATTGTAATGGTAACACCTTGAATCCCCCTATACATTGTAATGGTAACACCTTGAATCCCCCTATACATTGTAATGGTAACACCTTGAATCCCCCTATACATTGTACTACATCAATATGCACAACCAACAAACTATACTTTTCTGAAAGTTGACTTAACCCTTAAGGTGGACAATGCCTATTTTAGTCTATAAATCCTACCTCCACATGCAGCGGTCCCCCAAACCTCTCCTCAGTAAGACAGCCAAAGTGTTCCTGAGCATGTCGTATGACAGACGAGGTGACGAGACGTGTCACACCGTAGATCTCTCGTACCACTCTCGACATACGCCGGGGACAGTTTCCTTCAACTGTAACAAGCACAGGAATTTATATTTATTTAGATTTATAATCCACACTGCAGAAAACATTCTACTGTACTTGTAACTAAATTTGTTGGTACAAATTAGTTTATATTTACCGTATTTTCCTGTGAAAAGCCATGTCATTTTCCCTCTTTTGACCCTCCACTACGAAAAAGGTTAACTGTTGTGTTGTAATTTTAATCTGTGTTTTCAATTATGTTAATATCTTCTTAACAGGGATGAACTACCTATGAAAAAACAAAAGCGTGTTTCAGGTATTGGAGAAAGCGCTGAACAGACAATAAAAGAGAATTTTATTTACCTGAGTGAGAACAGTCCCTGAACTTGTCAAACAAGCCTTTGGAGAACCCTAGGGCATGGAACAGCTCATGGACGACACTCTAAAAAGGTTAAATAAGAAAAACATCCTGAAGATATATGCTTCGTACCTTACAAATGTATCTCCTTTTCCAAAATATTTCACATTTAGAAGTTTATTGAATATGTAATATGCATAGTAATTTTGACTTGGTTTATCTGTAGACATACATGTATTTGAAAGGTACACAGGAATAGATGACAAGTTTGAACGGTACACAAGAACTGATGACAAGTTTGAACTGTATACAAGAATAGATTACAAGTTTGAATTGTATACAAGAATAGATGACAAGTTGGAAAGGTACACAATAATAGATGACAAGTTTGGCCTTGGTAAGCATGGTCTTTACTTCCTCCTGGAGCGCCAGAGACTTTTCTGGATCCCCCTGTGGAGGAAAAAAGATTGGCTCTGATGCTAAGGGCAGATCCCGCACTAGCGGAATGCCATTTCATCAGATTTTATTGACTTTATATATGTCAATTGGATTGGACATCAGGCTAAGCCTATTTAAGTCCTTTCCAAACTTATTTACAAACATTACATATATTCTGTCATAACAATCCAATTAAACAGTGCAGGGGAGATAACTCCAATTTAGCTTGTGAAATGAACATCTTACAACTTTTGATTAATCATTTTCTGTTTATGTTTTAGATATTAACAATTAAATAAATTATGTATATTTATTGACAACCCATCCTACATAAAATCCAAGGGATACAGCGGAATGCCTAACCCCTCCTTGACCACAGACAAGGCCCATGCATCTTCCGTAATTTCCTTTCACTCTGGAAGGAAAGCGAAAAGACGACCCCACAGGAAGATCTGGTCGAGACAAATCGAGACCTTGCCAGGCAAGAGAACCAGAAAGAACAGGCCCGGCACCAAGACTGTCCCCACCGACACAACCACCAGGAATGCCGGGATCACTGACAGTCAGTGACCGGCGGCCGGTAGTCCCTACCCGAAGGCAAGTGCGAAAGCTTACAGGCGTTCCCGGCCAATTCGACCCTGGGCTGTGCCAAGCCAGGGTCGGGCTGCCCCTCCCCTACACCAGGGAATTCCTGAACAGGAAGGGCTACCCCCTGCTCACGAGAGGGATTCACCGAAGCGAGACCCCCCCGAGACAGGAACAGAGACAGTACCACCAGACCCCAGAGAGCTGGTGGCACCACCCCTACCTCCCAGCTTCCCTCGCTTACCGGAAGAAGCAGACAAATCTATCTTACGGCAAGCTGAGGGTCACTCGGGAACAATGAAGGGCTTGTCCTGAGATTCAGTCTGTGAACAAAGTTCACAAGGCGAAACCTCACTGCATGGACGACACTGGGGACAAGCATCATAAGGGTCCCGTTCCCCGAAGAAATGGGAACACCCATGAGCTGTCCCTCGTCGCTGTCCCGACCGAGACATACCCTCCAAAGCGAAAGTAAACTAAGTTTACAAGCAGACAAACACGGGAGAATATAATAAACAACGATAGTAGAAACGTACACAACGTAGAAAGAATTTCACCCGTAATATAAATCTGAAACGGTGAAATAAATAATGTTTGCCGAAACAAACTGCCACTGAACTTAACAGAGGTCGGAAATTTACACACAATAATGGCGGACCACGTGGCACACCACCAGCACAGGTGGAGCAATAAAACCGGTCGAAACAGGCACAAAAATAATTTTCAACAACAAATAATTGTAGTAAAAACAAACACAAAGCGTTATGTGAACTATGAAACATCAGCAACAGTAAACAGGAACATTGTCAACAACTCAAGGCCATTACTCATCCCAGGATACAAACAGGAAGCATACAAGAACTCCTTCTTCATCAAAACATCTCTTGATTGGAACCCACTGGATGATAAAGTAGTGTGCACAGAAAGCGTAGACGGATTTAGATCAGCCCTTTTAAGGAACACCCAAGAATAAGTAACATATTCTTTCTCTCCCGTCATGTCATGCCATTATTGGTAACTACGCATATACAATGTAAATGTAAAAGGAAGATAGCCCCTACCTCACTCAGAATACGTTACCATGTACCCCTTTTCCTGTGTCATGTTTGTAGCTCTGATGAGGTAGGGACAGAAGTTGATGTAGCCTGCGATTGGGGGAGAGATACTTTTTTACCAGGGTATATGTTACCATGTACACTTTTTCCTGTGTCATGTTTGTAGCTCTGATGAGGTAGGGACAGAAGTTGATGTAGCCTGCGATTGGGCGATCATACTGGTCCAGTTGACAGTAGCCAGAGTATGCCAGTGTAATGTGATTCTACAACAGATTATAATAGATTGGCTTTAGTGGGCTATATAAAAGTTGTATATATCATTACCCAGCCTGGAGTAAGTGGGCGATGTGTAGGGGGTACCATTTTATTTTTTCATCAGCTCCGAGTAAAATTGATAAGTCTTTACTACACATACTACATTCAAGAAAATAAATCTACATGTTTAAATCTGGACATCACATGGGCATATATTCATCCACAGAATTTACATATTTACTGCCTCAGCTACATTGTACTTCAACAGCCTGCTGGTACCTCGGGCTCAACCCTCGCCCCCTATAAATCTTACTGACCCTGTACGGTTCTGTAGAGGGTCAGTAACTGACTATATAACTAATAATAGTCAGTAGTGTCGGTAAAGCTGGTTTTCCACACTTTATCAGAATTTACATAATTCTACATTAAGAGTACATGTACTAGTAAGACTTACATTTCTCTGATAACAAGTCCTTGTTGTCTTTGCTGTGATATAAAGCACTGTGTCTGCATTAGGGACACCTTCACCAGGAGGAAACAACTCCTTCCCTGGCATACTCTCGTTGTTAGCCCTCCATACCCATAGGGAACCGAGGTGTTCCTCTGGAATCTGTAAAATAAAGTCATCAAAACCACAACCAGTCAGTTACTGTTAGTCAAAAACCACAACCAGTCAATTACTGTTAGTCAAAACCACAACCAGTCAATTACTATTAGTCAAAAACCACAACCAGTCAATTACTGTTAGTCAAAAAAAACACAACCAGTCAGTTACTCACAATAAAAAAACACAACCATCAATTCCTGGTAGTCAAAAACCACAACCAGGCAATAACTGTTAGTCAAAAACCACAACCAGCCAATTACTATTAGTCAAAAACCACAACCAGTCAATTACTGGTTGTCAAAAAACCCACAACCAGTCAATTACTGTTAGTAAAAAACCACAACCAGTCAATTACTGGAAGTCGAAAACCACAACCAGTCAGTTCCTGGTAGTCAAAACCACAACAAGTCAGTTCCTGGTAGTCAAAAACCACAACCAGTCATTTACTGTTAGTCAAAAACCGCAACCAGTCAATTACTGTTAGTCAAAACGCCAACCAGTCAATTACTGTTAGTCGAAAACCACAACCAATCAGTACGTTACTCATAGTAAAAAAACACAACCAGTCAATTACTGGTAGCCAAAAACCACAACCAGTCATTTACTGTTAGTCAAAACCCCAACCAGTCAATTACTGTTAGTCAAAAACCGTAACCAGTCAATTACTGTTAGTCAAAAAAAACACAACCAGTCAGTTACTCACAATAAAAAAACACAACCATCAATTCCTGGTAGTCAAAAACCACAACCAGTCAGTTCCTGGTAGTCAAAAACCACAACCAGGCAATAACTGTTAGTCAAAAACCACAACCAGTCTATTGCTGGTAGTCAAAAACCACAACCAGGCAATAACTGTTAGTCAAAAACCACAACCAGACAATTACTGTTAGTCAAAACCACAACCAGTCAATTACTATTAGTCAAAACCCACAACCAGTCAATTACTGTTAGTAAAAAATCACAACCAGTCAATTACTGGTAGCCAAAAACCACAACCAGTCATTTACTGTTAGTCAAAACCCCAACCAGGCAATTACTGTTAGTCAAAACCACCACCAGTCAATTACTATTAGTCAAACACCACAACCAGTCAATTACTGTTAGTAAAAAACCACAACCAGTCAATTACTTGTAGTCAAAAACCATAACCAGTCAATTACTGGTAGTCAAAAACCATAACCAGTCAATTACTGTTAGTAAAAAACCACAACCAGTCAGTTACTGTTAGTCAAAAACCACAACCAGTCAATTACTGTTAGTCAAAAAAAACACAACCAGTCAGTTACTCATAATAAAAAAACACAACCATCAATTACTGGTAGTCAAAAACCACAACCAGTCAATTACTGGTAGTCAAAAACCACAACCAGTCAATAACTGTTAGTCAAAAACCACAACCAGTCAATTACTG
>NW_018407542.1:200575-253368 GCF_002113885.1 Mizuhopecten yessoensis
TCGTCTAATGTCATATCAGTTTCTATACCAGTATCGTAATGTCGTCTAATGTCATATCAGTTTCTATACCAGTATCATAATGTCGTCTAATGTCATATATGTTTCTATACCAATATCGTAATGTCGTTTAATGTCATATCAGTTTCTATACCAGTATCGTAATGTCGTCTAATGTCTTATCAGTTTCTATACCAGTATCGTAATGTTGTCTAATTCCACATCAGTTTCTATACCAGTATCGTAATGTTGTCTAATTCCACATCAGTTTCTATACCAGTATCGTAATGTTGTCTAAATGTCGTTTAATGTCATATCAGTTTCTATACCAGTCTCGTCTAATGTCATATCAGTTTCTATACCAGTCTCGTCTAATGTCATATCAGTTTCTATACCAGTCTCGTCTAATGTCATATCAGTTTCTATACCAGTATTGTCTAATGCCATATCAGTTTCTATCCCAGTATCGTAATGTCGTCTAATGTCATATCAGTTCCTATACCAGTATCGTATAATGTCATATCAGTTTCTATACCAGTATCGGAATGTCGTCTAATGTCATATCAGTTTCTATACCAGTATCATAATGTCGTTTAATGTCATATTAGTTTCTATACCAGTATCGTAATGTCGTCTTATGTCATATCAGTTTCTATTCCAGTATCGTAATGTCGTCTAATGTCATATCAGTTTCTATAGCAGTATCGTCTAATGTCATATCAGTTTCTATACCATTATCGTCTAATGTCATATCAGTTTCTATACCATTATCGTCTAATGTCATATCAGTTTCTATACCATTATCGTCTAATGTCATATCAGTTTCTATACCATTATCGTCTAATGTCATATCAGTTTCTATACCAGTATCATAATGTCGTCTAATGTCATATCAGTTTCTATACCAGTATCGTAATGTTGTCTAATGCCATATCAGTTTCTATACCAGTATCGTAATGTCGTCTAATGCCATATCAGTTTAATTTCTATACCAGTATCGTAATGTTGTCTAATTCCATATCAGTTTCTATACCAGTATCGTAATGTTGTCTAATGCCATATCAGTTTCTATACCAGTATCGTAAATCATCTAATGCCATATCAGTTTCTATACCAGTATCGTAATGTCGTCTATATCAGTTTCTATACCAGTATCGTAATGTTGTCTAATGTCATATCAAAAGGTAAGAAATCAAGAATTGGCAGTGAAAGTACGTATAATTTTTCTTTTTTTATCGAATACATATATAACTGAATTTGTGAAAAATATGTTATTTTAGATTGTTGGAAAAGTTTGCTTCATGAATACCCTATTTTGTGCCATGAACACCCTATTTTGTGTCATGAATACCCTAGTTTGTGTCATGAATACCCTAGTTTGTGTCATGAATACCCAAGTTTGTGTCATGAATACCCTAGTTTGTGGAAACTTGATTGAGATCCTATACGTTGACAGCTTTGGTCATTATATCACAATGCAAGCAGAAGAAACCAGTAACTTGGGTTAAATGATCATTTAAATTACTCAACTTGCACATACAGTACATACACAGGTATAGGTTTCAATTAGCCTGCAGGTGACCAGAGATAGAAGATTTTCTGTCAAGTCTAGTGAAATTTCAAAATTTACATTTGTACTGACGATATTTGACAGGGTTGTAGAATTTTTCTAAATTTGTCTGTGAGATATATGCTTGTATTACAGAAAATGTCAGTATGGTCATCAGATAACCAAAACCCCTGTAAACAAATGTTTGTTAATTATGTCAAGCAAGGGTAAGTGATTTATAACCTAATACTATGATTCATTCCAATAATGCCACCTTACTTTCCAGCATTCGGTTCTTCATGCCATGTCTTTTGACAACCTGTCCTTTTGAGTAGCAGACGGCCATCAACTCTTACCACTGAAATTATAACGGTGAACAATGAACTCATTAAGAAGAATTCACATTGAATATGCCATTCATCCTACTTAAAGAAATGTCTGAAGCAAAACTGATACATCTAACAAACAACATGCAAAGGTACAAATGTGTGATGACCTCATGCAAATTTTGTTGTGGATGGACTTTTAATCATATCCAGTCTTTTCAGAAACAATTTTTGTATTCTGTATTCTGTTAATAAAGAAAACAAACTGCTTACAGACTATTATAATTATATACAATATACAGTTTTTGTTTGGGGACAAATTCGTTGGGATTATATTTCATGGAATCAATATTTTAAAACTCCGTATTTTTTATGGTAAGTAAGAAGTTAAATTTGACAGGCATCACGACACAGTTCAATAAGACAATATTTCCGGCTAACTGTAACAGTTACATCGCCAGAGGTGATCACCTGTCCACCCCAGGTGAATTTTTCACACCTCGCTTCACCCCTGTAGTGAGTCGGTGGAAAACAATAGATCGACTATCGCTCGATGGTCATACAATTTAGTCTAAACAAACATGTGTGGTAGTTAATTAACAGCTATCTAAAATGAAAATAATTAGGTCTACCGACATGTTATAACACCAATTCTGATAAGAAAACGAGCATGCATTTCATAAATATTCAAGATTACCTCAACACACGTTTATCATGACTTGGGCCTAAATGAAAATACAGCATGGATTTGTAATTAAATTAATAGTTTATTTCATATTTTCGTTTAGTTTATATTTTGTGTGCTTAAAATTTTGTTTGGATTATATTTTGTGGTTTTATAACGAAATAAAATCCCCAACGAAATATTATGCTTTTACAGTAGGTAGTAGATAATAAAGAAGCAAGTTCTTGCAAAGGAAAATATTGAATAAAATATATGTAACAAATGTAAAAGACTGACTGCTATGGCCTTTCTGCCTTCTTGGGCTTTTAACAAGCGAACTTTAAGTCTTGTAATGTTATATTATTCACATATTTATATATAAGCGTGTAATTATATATATAATTAGTAGGGCTGTCACAATATATCGGAAAACAGGTATAATATCGCAATACACTGGTATAAAGTATCGTACCACAATACAGAGATAAAATACCAGTATTGCTGTATTGCAATATTTTTTTTAAAAGCTTATTTCTTTGTATCTTGATCATTCTGCTTGGTGTTTTAACTTTGCAAATTACTACAAATTCTAACAGATATGCCAATAAGCATAAAACAGGCTTTTAATAGTGGTGGGAATTGGTTCAAATTTTGTAATCGATGGTTGGTTTGACAAAAAACTTAAAATCTATATGTGATCCATATTATATACGAGTAAGTTTGATAACATTCTGCCTACAACTTATTATAAAATAGAGCATGCATATCTTTCCTATGACAATATATTGGGATACGTATTGTAATATATTCATTCTGTATTGCAATATATCGTGATACATTCTTGGCGTATTGTGACAACCCTATAGTAATTAGTTTCTTTCAATTTACAATTGTCACATAGATATTTACTCTTTCCACTTAGTTAACAGACTACTTTTAAACGTGATGAGTAGAATGTACCGGCCACTACCGGTCACTCTCTATGTAAAACCCTGAAGTAATTTTAGGACCAATGACAGCTTAATTATTTCTTTGTATATCTTGAAAACATCCTTTAGCTTTAAGTTGTTATATGATCCAATAGCATTGTTGATTATTCTGAATATCTGTTTTACCTCTGCAATCATTAGTTGACATAAATTAATAGTATTCATCTTATTTTTATATAAGTATATGGATATCTTGGGGGAGGCACAGTAGTCTAGTGGTAGGACGCGTACGCCGGGCTCGTGACCTAAGGGTTGTGGGTTTGAGTCACGGTCCAGCACTGTGTAAGTATCTTTGAGCAAGATACTTTACTCCGCTTGTTCCAGTCTACTCAGCTGTAAATGAGTGCGTGGTTGGGAAGTGCGAGAATTGTTAAATGCTAGCTAGCTGTTAGTGCCGAAATGGCAGCTCCGGCTGTATGCTCCCCAGGGAGTTGAGAAAGATATTGGCTGGGTGCAAAGACCCTATAACCACGGATTATTTGAGAACCGCTTTGAGACGACCTACGAACTAGGTTGTGATAAAGCGGTATATAAGAACCTCTAACTATTATTTATTATATTATTATTATCAAAAGTTATTACATGTATGAAGCTTTTTGGTTACTACTACTCAATCATAAAAGTGTGCCATAATAATTTGTGAACTGCTTTGAGACGACCTACAAACTAGGTTGTGATAAAGCAGTATATAAGAACCTCAAATTATTATTATTATTATTATTATTGAATACCTCCTTTACTTGAAAGGTTTTTCATAGTCCGTATCGATATCGCTACTTCAGCATTAGGAGGTTTAACTGTTCACAAGGAAATGCATATTTAATTATAACACATAAACAATATACATGGGAGTATGCATAGGTACCAGAAAATGTATCCTCTATGAAAGTGATCGCATCTGTGAGAGCTTTCTGGATTCTCGTCCCTTCCTGTTGGGTCAGTTCAAAATCAAAATCAAGTCTGAAGAATTTCAATCTGATTGGCTGGTAGTAGTTCACACTTGTTGACCTCTTTGATTTGCTAAGAATGAAATCGTCAGCTGGTTTACTTTCCCGATAAACAACCTGGGCTTTTACAGGATCTGCTGCCTGAACTACATCATGGACACAATTTGTGTGAACACCATGTGTCAGGACTAATGCGATTATGATGATTGTGTGGCATCTCATCATAAATTAAAGAAAATAATGATGATAATGCCGATCTAGTGTTTTTTCCTCATTGTTTGATTTGATTCCTCATCTGTAACGATGCTGAAAGGAATAACAGAAATAATTTTATCAATAAAATAAACTTTCGAACTAAGATACAACTAATTTATGACTAGTGCATTAGAGCACAGGATGCGTTTATGTGCAGACTTATTTTGAACGCAGCTAAATATATCTTCATATTTCAAGCGTTCCTTTCCTTCTCATTTACATTTCTATTATTAGTACTTTATGGCAAACTACGTTAGCTTTTGTTACCTACTGTACTCTCAGCTTTGCTGTGTTTACATCCAAATAAGTTCGGGAAAACTATTAGCCAATCAAATGATAGGACACAAATCAGTTTCGGATTTATATTTCATTTATACGCATGTGCAGTAAAAGTAGCTAACATCCTGTCTAGGACACGTGTAGTATGGAAATGTCAACATCTAACGAAGTAAAACTCACACTATGCCTTAGAAATGGCCAACAAGTTGAATTTGTAAAGCCATGTGCCGCCACAAATGGCGGTGTAGACTTTGTTACATTACACAAAGTACTCTGTTCTGTTCAGCAGGAATCAAATGCATTTTTAACTACCATAGTTGAAGAAGAAAAGGCTTCCAGTGGGTCTACAACTCTAAAGGCTAATGTTGGAGAAACCGAAGGTAGGTTTGCTATTGTGAATAAAGCCCATTGGTATGTGACTTACGTGTGCAAAATGTTAGTAAGGTGCTGTGAGAAGTTTTTGAAATATCAATCGGCATTTCTTTTTCGAACTGGATCTAGATCTATATATTCTTCATGACTCACAACTAAATCATATACTATATGTTATTACCGAACATTTTAAATGATAACTTAAATATTTGATGTTCAAAACCAGTGACAACTGTCAAGATTCATAAATACATACCTTGCAAATGCTACGAAATGACATTTTTGGTAGGTTTAGTTGCATATTGGAGTGTCACCGCGTCAAGAAGTTGACAAGGAGGGGAAGGGGTGGTGAAAATTGTGCAGGACAGCACACTATATTTCTGTTCTATGAAGATTCAGGTGCTAAAAGCTAGTACATAGATCATTATAATACTATTGAAACACATGCAGATCAATTATTTCAGTAAACTGAACACAACCCTAATTAAAAACCTGAGTATTAGGGTCAGTCCAACTTAGCACAGAGCCAGATTTAACCCAATTGTTAAGTTTTATCATGTTATCTATATATTCACATACTGAACAAAATGTGCTAAGACCCAATAACAGTGGCTGTCTTTAAATAAAAGTGTCTGGAAACACAAAAAATGTGTGAGAGGTCAGGTTCATTGAGCACATGGCTATTTCCCTTAAGGACTCGCACAACTAAATCATTTACTATATGTTATTACCAAACATTTTAGATAATAACTTTAATATTTGAAGTTCAAAACAAGTGACAACTAGATTCATAAATACATACTTTGCAAAGGCTACAAAACCGGTGACCCAAAACAGAAACGCCCCAGACATTTTGCCCCTGTGCAAATCCGCACACAGACATGGAAATATATCAAAAGTATATATTTTCAAAAGTTAAATACCTGAACATTTCATTTACCTAAAAATCTGTCTTCAGTTCCTTATTAAACTCCTTCAGTGGCCCAGTAATAAGCCGGAACTTATTTTAGATAGGAACTACAAACATATGAAACACGTCTTGCTAAATTGGCTGATTTAGTTGTGATTCCTTTAAGTAATGTCTATTCATATTTTTCTGCGCAGCCATTTTATCAAGCTATATCTCGTTACTACATGACCTGCTTTATAGGTCAATTTTTCAAATATCAAACTGAAATTTGGTATAAAGGTGTATTATAGTCATATTAACAACATATCTTACCTCACAATAACTCGGTCAATTTTTAGCTCACCTGGCCCGAAGGCCAAGTGAGCTTATGGCATGGTGCAGTGTCTGGCGTCCGTCCGGCGTCAACTTTTTACTTTAAACAACTTCTTCTCAGTAACCAAAAGGGCTAGGGTAATGATATTTTGCCAGAAGCATGCTGGGATGAAGGGCTACCAAGTTTGTTCAAATATATGACCTTCAACCATTTTTCAAGGTCACAGGGGTCAAATATGTTAAAATCTTTAAACAACTTCTTCTGAATAACCAAGAGGCCTAGTGTGATGAGAGATGGCCAGTACCATGCTGAAATGAAGGGCTACCAATTTTGTTCAAATAAATGACCTTGGTTTATATTCAAGGTCACTGGGGTCAAATATGTTTAAAACCTTTAAACGACTTCTTCTGAATATCCAAGTGGCCTAGGGTGATAATAGTTGGCCAGTACCATGCTGAAATGAAGGGCTACCAAGTTTGTCCAATTAAGTGACCTTTAATTTATATTTAAGGTCACAGGGGTCAAATATGTTTAAAACCTTTAAACAACTTCTTCTGAATAACCAAGAGGCCTAGTGTGATGAGAGATGGCCAGTACCATGCTGAAATGAAGGGCTACCAATTTTGTTCAAATAAATGACCTTGGTTTATATTCAAGGTCACTGGGGTCAAATATGTTAAAAACCTTTTAACGACCTCTTCTGAATAACCGAGAGACCTAGGGTAATGATAGTTGGCCAGTAACATGCTGGGATGAAGGGCTACCAAGTTTGTTCGAATAAATGACCTTGATTTATATTCAAGGTCACTGGGGTCAAATATGTTTAAAACCTTTAAACAACTTCTTCTGAATAACCAAGAGGCCTAGGGTGATGATAGTTGGCCAGTACCATGCTGAAATATAGGGCTACCAAGTTTGTTCAAATAAATGACCTTGATTTATGTTCAAGGTCATAGGGGTTAAATATGTTAAAAACCTTTAAACGACTTCTTCTGAATATCCAAGTGGCCTAGGGTGATGATAGTTGGCCAGTACCATGCTGAAATGAAGGGCTACCAAGTATGTCCAATTAACTGACCTTGAATTTATATTTAAGGTCACAGGGGTCAAATATGTTTAAAACCTTTAAACGACTTCTTCTGAATAACCAAAAGGCCTAGGGTGATGATATTTGGCCAGTAACATGCTTGGATGAAGGGCTACCAAGTTTGTTCAAGTAAATGACCTTGATTTATGTTCAAGGTCACTGGGGTCAAATTTGTTTAAAACCTTTAAACGACTTCTTCTGAATAACCAAAAGGCCTAGGGTGATGATATTTGGCCAGTAACATGCTGGGATGACGGGCTACCAAGTTTGTTCAAGTAAATGACCTTGATTTATGTTCAAGGTCACTGGGGTCAAATTTGTTTAAAACCTTTAAACGACTTCTTCTGAATAACCGAGAGGCCTAGGGTGATGATATTTGGCCAGTAACATGCTTGGATGAAGGGCTACCAAGTTTGTTCAAATAAATGACCTTGATTTATGTTCAAGGTCTATGGGGTCAAATATGTTTTAAACCTTTAAACGGCTTCTTCTGAATAACCGAGAGGCCTAGAGTGATGATATTTGGCCAGTAACATGCTTGGATGAAGGGCTACCAAGTTTGTTGGAATAAATGACCTTGATTTATGTTCAAGGTCTATGGGGTCAAATATGTTTTAAACCTTTAAACGGCTTCTTCTGAATAACCGAGAGACCTAGGGTGATAATAGTCGGCCAGTAACATGCTGGGATGAAGGGCTATCAAGTTTGTTCAAATGAATGACCTTTGCCCATTTTTTCTGAATTGCTTTAAACTTTAAGTCAAGACGTTGACATTCTGCCTGTAGCTTTATTTTAGCCCTCTTTTAAGGTTACAATTGTGAGATTAATACCAGGTGAGCGATGCAGGCCCATAGGGCCTCTTGTTCAAATATCCAACTGAAATTTGGTATAAAGGTGTATTATAGTCATATTAACAACATATCTTCTGATGTCGCTTACTTTATTCAGTATTTTTAAAGATTTTGTCTGGCGACGCTTGTTGTCACTTGAAGACGCTTGAAGACGCTTCTAAGGAGGACCCAAATGAGAAATAACTTACCATCAACCAAAACCGATATAAGACTACAGAATAGAAAAAAAGACAGGTTCTATATTATAACTAAATAAATAAAATAAATAAATTTATAAAATTACATGAATTTGTTCAAGTTGACATTGAAAATATAATCAATGAAAAATGTGAAATTTTAAGAAAATTGTTTTCATAATTAATTTGACGATCAAAGATTATTATTTTTATTCCAAACGAAGCTTTTGTTCTTGCAGGTCACTGTAGAAAATTTCTTTTTAGTGTATTCGAGTTATCTTTCTTTGAACACTAAATCAAAATAGACACACAGAAACATATGACGGCTACTTCCAATGGAAGAAATGTAAAAAATTGTTTGTTCTGATTTTTTTGAAATACAGTTTTATGTTGCTAGTTTTTTGTTTCCATTAGTAGATTGCATACATGTTTATGACAGTCATTCTTAATTTCAACTATTTTCTCCCGATATGAGTACGAAATTGCAGTTGCTTCCTAAGTGCGCAGAAACCGGTAACACGAGTATACTGCACAGTAGTCGTAACTGAAAGCGAAAGTAGATGCCTTATTTACATGTAAATATAAATTACAATAATTAATGCACAATATTTACACTTTTGGCAGAACCGTTGTAACGTCAAGTACTAATTATTAAACAAGAGAATGTTTTACAATACACATTTCTTTATTACTGTATTACATGTAAGAACTTTTCTTCTTAATTTTTTTCTAGAAGAAATTGTCTTTATAGGGCTATGAACACAATTGGATCAGTATCCTTTTGAATCTTCTCCTCCTGCCTCAAATAATGTGTGACAATCATAAGAAGCAAACATTTTGTTGACATTAGGTTGTTCCAGGAATCTTGTTTGCACTTACGATACAAACACTTTGAAAGCGAAAATATAAGTGAATACCTGTATATAGATAAATAATAACAGCAAAATTTTAAATGAAAATATAAGGATTACCGTAAAACCCCATGTAATTTGCGCACCTGTGTAATTTGCGCAGGTACTTTTTGAGGCTGAATAACGGGAAAAAAGCTTCTACTCGAATATTTTGCGCACCCAAGAAATCTGGAAAAAAACGATGTTCATGCTCTGAGAATCGATCTCTGAATATATTTTTTTTAAATATATTTCTATGTTTTTTTTTTCATTGATGTAAAATGATATTTAAATATATATAAGGTATACAGAATGTTTAGCTCACCTGGCATGAAATGCCTTTGTCTAACTTTGAGTTTATGGTGCATGGTGTGTCGTCTGTTCATGTATGTCAACTTTCTTTGAACAACTTCTTCTTAAGAACTGGAAGACTTAGGATCATGATATTTGGCCAGTAGGTACATGGGATTGAGTGCTATAAAGTTTCCTTCAATAAATAACCTTGACCTACTTTTAACATCCCAAAGTGAGACAGGATGGGGTTTAATAGAGGTAACCAGAGAAAATTTCAATTTCTTCTTCAGTATGGATAAAGTGATCTCATCTCAGTCATTTAGTCTGGAACATTCTTAAGCCAAGGAGACTCAATATGTAAACATATTTGCAAAATTACTTTTATTGACAACATTTGCCAATGATTGCTTAAATATTCAGGTGAGCTATACAGTCCCTCCCGGACTCTTGTTTAATTTTCATGCCATGAATATGTATGTAATTGATTTGCGTTCATACCTGCATGAACATGAAAAATGCTGTACAATCCTTATGTAAATATGTTAATTTCCAGATGAGGAAGAAGATGAGGAAGATGAAGAAGATGGGAGTGGAGATGCTTCATTAAATGGACCTGTGGAAAAGAAACAGAAAATATTGTCGTGAACATATGATAGGATCTCTTTCTCTTGTTCCATCTGATGTCTTTGATCCATCAGAAACTTAAACTAGGAGGTGCTTCAAGATTGATTTTTTATCAACAGAATGACAGTGATTTCTGGATACAGATTTGTATGTGCTGGACATGACTTTCTGTAAAAAGTCAGTACATCCTAGGTGGTAAGGTTTGTCCAGCTGTTATGGAGGAGGAAGAGTCTCACTGATAGCTCTTGTAATACCAGGCAGCACTAATCGCTGGTACATGTCACAACATAAAACTGGCAGTCAGGACAAGGATTTGTCTAAATGTGAAAACTCAAAAATAACAGAACTGTGTGAACTTGGATCAATGTTGTATTACGGATGACCAATTAGATAAGGAAGTCAATGATTGTATGTGTTATAATCTATCAATAGCAAGTCATGTAATATTATTTAAGATGTGTCGGAATCGTGTCTAGAGGTAAACTTTGACAGATATTTTCTTGTCTACAGATTTTAGGTACCAAATTAATGTCAAACAATCTTGATGCTAAAACTTTGTCATTAATAACTCCCAATTGACACAATCTAGTGTTTTCTACACTATTAACGATAAATTTAAATTCACATCCTCAATATACCGAGGTATTATGCTCATTTTCCAGAATAAGTCATACAACATGGATGCTCTATATTGCTGTTGTTTCCATGTGTTTTTTGTGTCTACATATCTTTTATAAAACCGAGAGTTTAGGTGAGCTAATGCTCCTGAAAAAGTCTGAAAAGGATTTTATTTTTTTTATATATAATATACCTCTCGCAATGAGGTTTGGGGGGTATACTGGAATCAGCTTGTTGAAAAATCCTTGTCCTGTAAACGTCTCCTAAACTACTGGGCTGATTTCATAGAAAGTTTACAGATATGGTAACTACCCCCTGATGTTGTGTATCCAAGAAGTTTTTTTTTATTTAGACCCTTTTACAAGGAGTTATGGCCCTTTGTTGAAAAAAACTCCTTTGAAAAGACCTTTGTCCACCTCCTAAACTACTGGGCCGATTTCAATGAAAGTTTACAGATATGGTAACTAACCCCAACATCGTGCATCTAGTCAATTCTGACCCTTTTTACAGAGTTATGGGCCTTTGTTGAAAATTCTTTGTCCGGACAACTCTTCCTAAACTACTTGGACGATTTCAGCAAAACTGGTTCATCTGGGCCAACAAGATTAGGAGGTATATTTTGAGATGGGAAGGGAGTACAGGAAGTATGTCACTGTGACCTTTATACTTAAATAAGTGTACAGCTCAGTAAATAAATTATATGTTACCGGTGGGGACTATGGATCGCTTTGGAATATTTTGCCTAAGTTAGTAGGGGGTATTAGTTAGCCTTTGGCTTACAGTTCTGGTTTATATGGAAGCAGGGGGTATTAGTTAGCCTTTGGCTTACAGTTCTAGTTCAAAATGTGTAATTTATTTCATTCCTTTCAGAGCACTTTAGAAGGATGAAAGGGACATAATTTAGTCGCATTATAAACTCAAATGTGCAGATGTATTATTAATTTATTTAGATATGATAAATGTTTGAGAATCTTTTAATTTTTATTATACACATAATAAAATGAATTCTTCCTTAGTTTGAATTTGTTTTACTTCTTAAGTTACTGGGTTAGTTTAATTTTGGTCAGTTATCATATTTATTTGCCAAACCTACAATAGTATACATTGTACCTCCACACTTTAACAAACAGGACACTAGATAGTAACACATTAGGTCCAATATTGTTTAATCTGTTTTGTAAGGGTTGATCCATAAAGCTAGTTATTTGGTCAGCTCAAAGGGATGTTAGCCAAAGTCTACAAATATAAATATCCGCCAATCTTAAATTCACTTCATGTTGAATTTGTCATTTGACTATGAATGCCAACTGAATACAGCATAATACTTATGCATGTATTAAACATTTAAAAAATATATTTCGTCTTATAGCAAATTAAGTAGAATTTATCACAATTCAATATTTTGTTAAAAAAAACTATGTATCATGTCAGCTTGTTTAATGAATAGAACAGCCATCTGTAAGGGTGGGTCAGTTGTATCCAATGTTACAATTATGGTGTCTTCATAATGGGCCATGGCATTCGTAGCTGATATGAAAGTCATCAGAATTTGATGGGATATAGATTTGCAATACCACTGTGTGGTAAATATTTGTAAATGAGGTACATGGACCAAAAGGTATATGAGAGGATCTCGACCAATGAAGCATTTATATAATTTTTGAACTATGTCTCTGCAGTGTGTTTGTGATTTTTAGCTCACCTGCCCGAAGGGCAAGTGAGCTTATGTCATGGTGCGGCGTCCGGCGTCTGTCCGTTGTCCGTCAACTTTTCCTTTAAACAACTTCTTCTGAAGAATGGACAGTCCTAGAGTCATGATATTTGGCTGAAAGCTTTGTTGGTAGTAGCCGACAACGTTTGAGAACTAAAATGACCTTGACCTACTTTCAAGGTCACAGGAGTCAAATATGTCAAAAACTTCAAACGACCTCTGAAGAATTAAAAGGTATATAATCTTCATATTTGGCTGATGGATTCCTGGGATGAAGCTCAACAAAGTTTGAGAATGAAAATGACCTTGACCTACTTTCAAGGTCACAGTGGTCAAATGTGTCAAACACTACAAACGACTTCTTCTGAAGAACTGAAAGGCATAGAATCTATATATTTGGCTGGTGGCTTCCTGGGATAGAGCCCAACAAAGTTTGAGAATGAAAATTAGTTTGACCTACTTTCAAGGTCACAGGGGTCAAATATTTCAAATGCCCTCTTCTGAAGAAATGAACGGTATAGAATCTTTATATTTGATTGATGGCTTCCTGGGATAGAGCCCAACAAATTTTGAGGATGAAAATGACCTTGACCTTCTTTCAAGATCACAGGGGTCAAATTTGCCAAACACTTCAAACGACTTCTTCTGAAGAACTGAAAGGTATAGAATCTTTATATCTGGCAGGTGGCTTCCTGGGAAAGAGCCAAACAAAGTTTGCGAATGAAAATGACCTTGACTCACTTCCAAGGTCACAGCGTTCAAATATGTCAAACGGTTCAAACTACTTCTGATGAAGAATTAAAAGGCATACATTTTTAATATTTGGCTAGTGACTTCCTGGGATAGAGCTCACCAAAGTTTGCGAATGAAAATGACCTCAACCTACTTTAGAGGTCACAGAGGTCAACAACATTTTAAAGGATTTGTTCTTAAGAACTAAAAGAAATGGATTCATTAGATTTGGCTGGTAGCTTTTTGGAATAGAGCTAACCAATTTGAGAAGGAAAATGACATCTTATAATAATGTTTTGCTGGTAGTTTCAACAGATATTTTTAGTGCAATATAATATTTAATGAGAATATTTTGCTATGACTGCTTAAATATTCAGGTGAGCGATACAGGGCCTCTTGCTTTTAAGGTTTTGCTGATACATGTAGCTCAAACTGGTCATTTATGTTTAAAAGTGGGTGATGAAAATTTCCATAGCAATGCCCAAGGATCATTTTGCTCCTGTTTTGGTTTTGTTTGTGTTTAACGTCCTATTAACCCTATTTCAGTAAAAAAATAAAACCAAATAACATCTTACCGGTAAACATAAAGTTCTTTTAATGAAAATAAATAATCAAAATAAGACTATATTTGTTTGGACAATATTGGAAATAACAACATGTAGGGTTTCTTCTTATAAATAATCATGAATACACACAGGGATTATATTGAATTAAAATATGTTATTTAGTTCATATAAATTAGTAGACATCAAACAACATAGTCAAATCATAAGTCTTGAGGTTTTGGCGAGTTTAAACAACTGTAATGGTTTTAGAACAATGGAGGTGGCCCTCCACCCCTATTGTAACAGTCAGTTTTCCGACTGTCTTTACATTGAGCTGGAAGTTCAAACTCTGTGTAGTTACTGAACGTTGTGGCAGAGAACACATGATACTCGGTGAAAAGGTAGACTGGAGCATTACTAACGCACCTAGAGGCCTGGCTTACATCAACAACACACCCCTCTCCTTGGGCGACCGGCTTCTTATCTGGGAATGATGCGTAATACCAGAAGTGGATCCCGCCTCCATGAGGTGGGGACGGCTGTTTGACCTTGGAGGATGGAGGAGGTCCAGGGTTCAATGTCATTGTGTAATTGTAAACTTTACCATCGTAAAACGCACCCTTGTAGTGTCCAAGTTGAGAATTTAGTTTCATCTGTTGGGTCATCCAGTTTGTCTGCGGTACTTTCAAGGGAAATAATCCAGGCGATCCATAACCTTGGCAACAGAAGTTGTCAGAAGCAATGAATACCCGTCCATCTGCCTGCCAGTATTCTACACAAGGGACCTGTGTACTAGGGCCTCCATAGTTGGTGAGGTTGCAGTACTCGTGGTTGATTTTCTGTACTGATTTAGTTGTACTGAGATCAACTGTGACGTTCTGACCTCGGGGATTGTCAGCAAATGTCCTTCCTTTTAGACATGCCAAGCCATTTGGCTTACACCAGAATGGTGTCGGCCCATAGGACAGGCCTGTGTAACTAGACTCAGCAGGCCATTCAGGCCAAGCACCTGAAAGGAACAAATACAAGTAGAAATGAACTAAAACATCGGAGGGTGACAGAATATTGTACTGGTTTGTGTGGATGGTGAGGAAACAATGACAAACAGATCATGCAGGTATCAATGATAGTGCTAACAATCACTTCAATATACCTTTATGTTGTAATTACTATTCCATTGACTGACAGAATATAGGATACAAGACATGTGACCACACACAAGGGGATTCTGTCATACAAGACATGTGACCACACAAAATGGGATTATGTCACAAAACACAAGACATGTGACCACACACAATGGGATTATATCACAAAACACAAGACATGTGACCACACCCAATGGGATTATGTCACAAAACACAAGACACGTGACCACACACAATGGGATTATGTCAAACCACAAGACATGTGACCACACACTATGGGATTATGTCACAAAACACAAGACACGTGACCACACACAATGGGATTATGTCAAACCACAAGACATGTGACCACACACTATGGGATTATGTCACAAAAAACAAGACATGTATACACACACAATGGGATTATGTCACAAACTACAAGACATGTGACCCCACTCAATGGGATTATGTCACAAAACACAAGACACGTGACCACACACAATGGGATTATGTCAAACCACAAGACATGTGACCACACACTATGGGATTATGTCACAAAACTCAAGACATGTGTACACACACAATGGGATTATGTCACAAACTACAAGACATGTGACCCCACTCAATGGGATTATGTCACAAAACACAAGTCATGTGTACACACACAATGGGATTATGTCACAAACTACAAGACATGTGACCCCACTCAATGGGATTATGTCACAAAACACAAGTCATGTGTACACACACAATGGGATTATGTCACAAAATACAAGACATGCGACCCCACTCAATGGGATTATGTCACAAAACACAAGTCATGTGTACACACACAATGGGATTATGTCACAAAAAACAAGACATGTATACACACACAATGGGATTATGTCACAAACTACAAGACATGTGACCCCACTCAATGGGATTATGTCACAAAACACAAGTCATGTGTACACACACAATGGGATTATGTCACAAAACCCAAGACATGACCACACACAATGGGATTATGTCAAACAACAAGACATGTGACCACACACTATGGGATTATGTCACAAAACACAAGACATGTAACCACACACAATGAGATTATGACACAAAACACAAGACATGTGACCACACGCAATGGGATTATGTCACAAAACACAAGACACGTGACCACACACAATGGGATTATGTCACAAAACACAAGACATGTAACCACACATGTGAAACATTACGATTACATCAACACATGACAATAGAAACAATAGGTTTACATTTAACACATGATAATAGAAACAACAGGGTACGATATTCTAAGCAGCGACATGATATTACACCAAATTGGTCTTTTCACGTTTACTTAGATATATCTGTAATATACCCCAAATGTTCATCTACAAGTACTTGACTTTCTTTATTTCCACAATTTGGATAAAAAAACACTGGTACATTGATTCAAGGACCTGTGATTTTTGTAAAATATTTTTGTATGGCTAATATTGTATGTAATAAATTATATTCAGACTTCATTTATATAGGAAGTATGCACATTCTTGTACACCTATATGAATAAAGAGTTGGAAAGGAGATCTGTAAATGGTAAGTTTAATGTTTCAGCTTGGATCAGCATGTACAAGGTTTGTACATGTTATACTTACTTGCAACAGCAAGAGACAAGGCAACCAGAAAACAAGTTATAGGAATCATGGCTCTCCACAAGTCCAGGCCGTATTGATGATCCTGCCTAGACACTGGGACAGTGTATACATTGAAGTTTATTTGTAGTAGCCAGTGTTGTTATCTTCCTGATCACAGGGCTGCCGTTGTGTGATGTCAAGGGTACATTGTTCAATGTAAAATCACCAAGTGAAAAGCTGATCAGGAGGTTTTTATAACAATACATAATGTACATGTCATAGATATGAAGGGCATCCCTGTGTCAGACAGTGTCACTGTTTGGCAAAATTCAAAGTCAGTCACAATGTATGTGGTTTAAGTGGTTTAATTGGTATATAGTAATTAGCTTCAAAGAAAATTACAGTTTTATTGATAAAACTTTCAAAGTATTAAAATTATGGATGAAATTTAATTGAAAGTGATTTAGTGGAATTCAAATCAAATAAAACTTCTTTCATGAAAAAGAAGTTTGACGATAGTAAAACATGATTATACAATAACCTTGAACCCTGAACCATCTCCATCAAGCAAGGTCAGAATTGGAGGCCTTATGAAGCTAACAAAGTGGTGTATTTATTATGGAGTTCACTTGTTTAAATTATCAGTTAAAAGTAAATGTAATGCATTTGTTCTTACCAGATTTGAATTTACCCGGGGTATTAAGCAGCCTCTCTTTTTGGTATAAATTGAATCTAAAACTTGAGGCATTTTATCTGTAGCTTAATTCAGTAGATAGGTCAATGATGCTACTGCAGATGCGAAAATCTAAATATGTACAGATAACATTGTTATGCAATATATATATATATATATATATATAGATAACATTGTTTTTAATTCACTTCAATTTGTAGTTTTTTGTTGAATGCTAAACATCAGGTCTGGGTCAGGATTATTTAGGTCAGAACAAGGGAGTGGACATTGTAAACAATTGGTGGCCATTGTGAATTCACCCCCTTGTCCTACCCTAATTCCTTCTCTTATCCAGATAGAATTTTGACTGCATGTATTAACATATCTAGAACATCTTACTAAAGTAAATTGATTTAAAAAAGTGAATTTTGGAGGTACACTTTACAATGGAGTGGGGTGTGGGGTTCATGTACATCATCATAATATCATAATGAAAATATGAACTGTATATAATTCCTTTTTAACACACACACACACACTCACGCACACACACACACACACACACACCCTTCCCCCTCCCCTGTTAACAATGCTTCTCCATACTAGTACCATGCCACACTGGTAGACAACAGACCTGCTGATAGTGCAGATTTTGACTGGATTCTGCTGACCTACTTCAGATAAAGAGGCACCGGAGAGGAGTACATGACTGACATTTTCTACAGTAGTTCACAGGTAATTAAGTTACTGTGACGGTAGGTACCTGATAACACACCTACCATGGATCAGCATTGTGTACATGTATAGCATTAGATCTCCTCATGGTCTGGTTGTATCCTACATATTAGAATGCTCTGATACATGATTTTGTATAGATGTCTAATACTAGTCCCAACTGATATCTAGATTTCATGTATGTCTAATTTCTCTTTTAGCAACAGGACCTTTTTATAATAAGCAGAATTATTAAAGATGGTTCCAATGATTTTCAGATGTCCATAATGACTTTGTTGTATGGTGACATCCTCTCAATACTGAATACATTTATACAGACTATAATCTTGCTATATACCTGTACTGGTAGGTGGTCAGAAGACCTGAAACAGTTTAACCTACTGTCACAAGGGTTTATACAGAGGGAAATAAAATCAATCATTTGACAATTAGAATGTGTTCTTGGAAAAAGTGTAAACCTATTATTTTCTATTTATAGAACTGCCAACTATACTGTTAGAACCAACACACCTCATAATGTCTATAAAGCCAGTGATTGTAGTGCATGGTGGGGCGTGGGCCATTCCCGACTCCCTGGCTGAGGGCAGTGTCCAGGGGGTACGACTGGCCGCAGGAGCAGGATACAGGCTCCTCAAAGCCGGAGGATCAGCTGTTGATGCTGTAGAGGCTGCCGTCAGGAGCATGGAGGACAACCCAGTCTTTGATGCCGGTATTATAAATATCAAATGACTAGTTTACACCACTGTTTATCTTGTACAACTGTTCATGATTTTGCAAAAAAAATAATTTTTAAAACTTATTTCAATATTTCTTGTTTATATTCTAAATCTTTATGAATGTTATCACTAGGGGTTGGATCAGTGCTGAATGCAGACGGTGAAGTAGAGATGGATGCGGTCATTATGGATGGGAGAGACCTGAGGTCTGGAGCGGTGGGATGTGTCCAGAACATCAAAAACCCCATATCTCTGGCCAGGGCAGTCATGGAAAAAGTGAGAGTTCATTTCACACCTGGATAAGTCTATACATAAATGATGGCATCCGATTTCAAGGTCAAGGTAACATGGTCCAGTTAAAAAATCCTTACTTGGTTAAACTAGCCTGTCCTTGGTTGAAGACTAGGTCAATTCTGGACTGAGGTTGTCTCTTTGGAAGGAAGTTGTTTGGAGTTTTGATATCTGGTAAGCATAGAAATATGTGAGAAAGGGTTATATTGATTATCTTAACGCTGTTTCAAGGTCACATGGACCGAAGAACACTTTGAATGACTTCTTCTTCATTAAAACCATGGCATTGTGTATTGAAGGGCTTTCAAGTTTTTTTTCAATTGAATGATCTTCACACTCACCACATTTACTAGTAAGGTCACATGAGTCACAGAATAATCAAGAGGCTCAGTGTTATGATATTTCCCCAGTAGCATTACCTTGACCCATTTTAGAATGTCACAGCGGTTAAATGGGTAAAGCCTTTAAATTATTGAATAAATTTGACCTTGACCCACTTTGAAGTTATAGATATGTGATAAATCAACAGGCAATATACACAGGCCCATTGTTATAAATTTTGTCAAAGTAGGCCTGATAGAAATTGACATTAGCTAGAAAAAGTTTCAGGCAATCAAGGACTGAAAAGGATATCTAAATCAAAAATAAATGGGTCATCCGATGATTATTTGCACAAAATTTCCTCTGCATTTGCTTTATAGAGCTGCAGAGGACAACGAGGCCACACATCACTGAAAATGATCCGGTTCTGGCCCTGAACATGTGCTATTTTCGAATACGTTTACTATCAGATGTGGCAACCTTTTCTCCAGCTGGACGAGACAGTTTAGCGTTCATCAGATTAATTTTAATGAGATGTTTTACAAATGTTCCTGCAATTGCCCTTACCAAGTATCATTTTTATTGTTTAAGGCATTAAGAAATATGGCCATCATAGTTCACCTTGTTTCAAGTCCACATCTGGTATAATAGTCTGTATTTGGTTGGAGTTATCTATACTTGATGGACCTCGGTCTGTTTGATTTAGAGTTATCTGTTCTTGGTCGACATAGTCTTCCTTGGCTGCGTGCTGTTACCTTAACTTGGTAGAGATTGTCTTAAATTCTGGGCTTATACTGTCTGTACATGGTCGAATGTGTGTCTTCTGGGTTGAAGTTAAATGTCCCTTTGGTTGAAGATGCCTTTCTTTGGATTAAGTGCTGTCTCTTGACTGAAGTTGTCTATACACCTGGTAACATTTCTGGTCTGGGTTTAGGATATCCCCTTCTGTCAATATTTGCTTTATTGACTCCTAACTTATATATCCTGTAGACTGACCACACCCTGATCGTAGGAAAAGGAGCTAATAAATTTGCAGAAGAAGTTGGTGCTGTTACCTTGCCAACTGAAGAACTGGTGACAGAAACAGCGCGCAGAGAATGGGAACAGCTGATGAAGTACCATACTACTGTCACAACTCTCTTTGGTGCAAGGTAGTATTAACTCAGGGTAGTGTTGCTTTCTAGATTATATCAAAAAGATGAATATACAAGTTGTACATTTTATCGAACACTTCTTAATAAAATAATATTACAAACAGAACAAACTTGAAACTACAAATTCAGCATGATATATTTTCTACCAACAAGAGGATCAGGGGCCTTGAATTTTATTTCGAATTTTTCAACCTGTTGGATGGGATACATACATTTTTGGGGTCTTTCTTGGAAGATCTTATTGCTCTACACCTTTTGTATCTTTGTGAATCTTTGTTCGAAGATTTGAACATATGTTATTGATCTGAACTAAGATGGGTGATAAAGCCTTTTATTCACTTCAAACACATTGTATACATTTACACCATTGTATACATTTACACCATTAACCTTGTATACATTTACACCATTAACCTTGTATACATTTACACCATTAACCTATATTGCAAAATATCATGAACTTTAGCTAGCCTTTTTTATTATCAGAAGTCAATAAAACCATTTAACAAATTTCGACATAATAAAAAATTATGATCTTAAAATTCAGGCAAGGTAATTCTTTTGAACAAACTAAATAGCTCTTTATTATAGCATGCACCTGGCCAAATATATTCATTTATCTTGATCCAGCATATTACTAGCAAAATATCACCACCTTAAGCATTTAAGTATTTAAAAGAAGTCATTTGAAGATTTTAACAAATGTGACACCTGTGACCTTGAATATAGGTCAAGGTCGTTGATTTGACAGCCCTTTATTCGTGCATGCTACTGGCAAAATATAACCCTGTGCCTTTTGGTTTTCAAACCAAAGGCATTTAAAGGAATACGTTGATGCGGGAGGGACACCAAAACACGGCATCAACCCTATATACAGTGGATCAAGCTTGCTAGAATATTCTATGCCATCAAAGTTAGAAGCAAAATGTATCTTTTTCATGTGCAGGATGCACAGAATATGATTGCTCTACTTTTTATAGCAGCAAGAACAGTTGCTAGGCACACATCCCTGTCATATAAAAGACTGAAAGAGATTCTATAGGGTACTGCTACAGATACAGATATCTTTAAGACTGCAATAGTGATGATATTTATATACCTTGATTAAGAAACAGGTTGTGACATTTGAAATACTGTGTAATTCTTTAAACCCTTGTTACAGCTGATTCTACAAAGATTGGATTTACTCTTTCAGCATTATTTATCTATTTTTCAAGTACAAATTTGGATTGTGTATGCATTGTTAATGACAGGAGTGACGTCCAGAAGGAGCCTGACCCTGTTGTCCAGGGCCACGACACAGTCGGAGCAGTGGTGTTAGATGCGCAGGGAAACATTGCATTTGGGACGTCCACTGGTGGTATCACAGCCAAACGTCCCGGCAGGATTGGGGACAGTCCCATCATCGGTGTGTACACAATATATAGGTTTAGTTGGGTAAAAGCCTGTCCCTCGTCAAAGGTACAGGTAATGTAGTCATTTTCTTATACTGATGTTGTGTCCAGAGATTTCTCCCTGTATTTTGCATATGAGTGGACCAACTGTTCTACTCCAATCCAAAAAACAATAATACACATACAGAAGCTATGGGGACATAAAAGAATTAATATCCATAACGGATGGGGATATCAATCATTTCCAATTTATGACCCATCTTTTCCCATTTGGCCTCATCTTTCATGCTAAGTTGAGTCAATTCAGACCAAGGATGATCTAGATCAAATTTTCACATATGGAAAGAAATGGTTTTAAAGCTTTAAATAAATTCCTTACTTGGCCCTACTCTTCTGCCCCCTCCATTTGTACAATATTAAATCCTCCTAGCCCAAAAATGCTCTAAATCTAATTGGTAAATAAACTGAATATCCCTCTATCAATACACAGGAGGAGAAGTATTCTAAAACTCTTCCACCCTAGGCAGGGAGCTAGAAAATTATTCACCCCATTCATATTTGTTATATAGAGTTTAATGTTCATGAGAAAATTCCCTGCCAAGGGACACCTATAACTTATAAATAAGAAATGGTCATCAATTGTAAACAATGAGCGGCATCTGTCTACGAGTATATGCCATTCTTTCTGCTCTATGTTATAATAATCATCATATTTCACATATTCCCTTTTATACATTGGTTTCCTCTAATACCTTGATCCTTAAAGCTTGCTATTATTGTGTATAGACACAGATTGTTGAATGGCAAATAAAATGAAGTCTCTTTAATCATGAACACGAGGTATGCCAGTTTAAGTGCAGTTTTTTATTAGCTCACGGCTGGTCCGAAGAACCATGGACCATGGTGAGCTTATGCCCATACCGCAGCGTCTGTCGTCCGTCAACTTTTCCTTTAAAACGCTACTACTCCTACACTAAGGCCAAGTAGATTTTTACTAAATTTGGTCTGGAGCATTCTTAGGCCAAGGGGACTCAATTTTGTATAAACAGAGGGTATGGCCCTCCTCAGGGCGGGGCCCCAATAGGGGAAATAGAGGTAAAACTTTTAAAATCCTTCTTCTACTGTAGGGATTAAGGGATTTTATCCTTATTTAGTCTGGAGCATCCTTGGGCCAAGGGGACTCAATTTTGTGTAAACGGTGGGTGTGGCCCTCCTTGGGGCAGAGGTGCGGGACAGAATAGGGGAGATATAGGGAAGACCTTCAAAATCTTCTTCTAACATAGGGATTAAAGGATTTTATTCTAATTTGGTCTGGAGTTTCCTTGGGCAAAAGGGACTCAATTTTGTATAAATAGTGAGTGTGGCCCCCACTGGGGGCTGAGGATCAGAGCCCAATAGGGGAAACATAGAAAATTCTTCAAAATACTTCTTCTTCTGTAGGAATTACAGGATTTTGTCCAAATTTGGTATGAAGCCATCCTTGGGTGAAGGGGAAGCAATTTTGTATAAACAGTGGGTCTGTTACGTGTTATACTTCAGGGACTACTCATTCTAAAAACATATCACCCATAGCCACAGTACCTTACTTTGTTACTGTTTACTTTGTTACAGGTGCCGGTGGTTATGCTGACAATGCTGGTGGAGGGGTGTCTACCACCGGCCATGGCGAGTCCATAGCCAAAGTCTGTCTGGCTAAGCATATTACCCATTTGATGGAGGGAGGTGAGTGTCACTGGATTGATCAACTTAAGCTTTCGGGTGTAAAACAAAGCTGAAGATGATATGATAGTTTTACAGCTTCCGAGCCATTTCAGTAGCAGACAGTTGAAGCCGAGGGTTTTGCCAAATTTGAAAATCCTGAGGGTGCAATTTCCTATCCTACACCATTGGGCATGAAAAAGTCTGATAATATATAATGACATACATCCATGTATAAACCAAATATGGCTTTTTGACAGGATTTGCAGACAAAATAATATTGGGATTTGACCAAGATGTATAACATAAATACAGCTGGTAACTGTCAGAAAACTTTCTCACTCCCCAGTATACCAGCTACAAAATATTGATTGGGATTTTTGGGGAAAAATAATTTTTATTCAACCTATCATTTGGGTCTTAATTTTCATACTATCAAACTGCAAACATGTGATTATAATTTTAAGGGGGGATTGGTGACAATTATAAACAATTTGACCACTTTTGGCCACTATGTGCAGGGGTGAGAAGTATCGCACTCGTGATATATTCCCTCCGCCACCACAAACTCATGCGATCCGAATACTCAGATCAACACATATGTGCGGTTTTGCCTATTTATCTCCAATCCAGCAAGTTTTTTGTCTAAAATTGATGGTTGGACTTTCAGAGACAATTCGGTGACCATGTTATCAACATTTTGACAACATGTACTACTTTTAACATGTCTCTGTTACTGATACTGAACTCTATCAAACCATATTAGATCAAGCTTTATGGAAATATCCTACAGCTATCTGAAATCTATCAATACACATACATTATTTTTAAAGATAATATAATGAAATAATTCATCATACTTATTTCTTTCAATTGATTTCCAATATGGACCAAAGCATTTTGATAAATAAATTGTGAAATATATTTCTTGTGGAAGTGAGACTTGGTAATAATCGGTGTTTAATGATGAGGTCAATTTTCTATCAGGAATGGATCCACAGACAGCTTCAGAGACGGCCTTGACCTTTATGTTTAAGAGAGTTCAGGGGTCAGGAGGTGTGGTTGTACTAAATAACTGCGGCAACATCGGAAAGCATTTCACGACAGAAAGGATGGCCTGGGCCTGGATAAAAGATGGTGTCCTTCACTACGGTCTCAATCCTGGCGACGACTTTAACGAGTGTGTGCAATAAATAGGTCGTCTGGTCCAGACAGGTTTCTTTTATTCTTATCCAGGACTCGGCCATGGGTGAAGGATATTAGGATTAACATGGTATGTTGGTACATCAACACAAGGAACAAACAGGTTCAAGAATTGTACAATTTATTATGTGATCACATTTTTGGTTAAAAAGATATTAATGTGAACAAAAAACCTCAGGTTCTCTTTAAATGATATATATTATGTACAATAAACAAACTTATAGAAATGCACCATAGAACCTCATTTTCCAAACTTATGCCTTACTTAATGAATGTTCCTAGAAGAACTGTAAACCTTGACTAGCAAGGCTTCACTCTACTCACCGACCATATTAATTGTATCAACACGCAAAAATAATGCATATGGATAACCTGATAAACTATTTCTGATAATAAGCCAGTCATTGCTATATTATTGTTTCATGATGTTAAAAAGTTACAATATTTAAAAAAAATAAAATTAAAACTATCAATAAATAAAGATATCTAGACACAATGATGATAAAATGTGATGAATTTTGTTTCATCATTAACTTTTGACAACAAAGAAGTACCGATCTGAAAAATCTGATAAAGAAATCAGTGTATGTCCTTATATGTAAATGAAAATGGAGAGATTGGGTTTCAATTACAGATCATAATTGTTCTAATCTTGTTTGATACATGGATATAAAATACAAGGAAAGTGGGTCATTCATATTTGTTCTTGTAATACAGATTTACTGACTTGGGGACAATTATTTCCTCAGATATGTGTCTATATAAACCAGACTTTACTGATGTGGGATCTTGAGAATTGGTTATATATATAACAGCATGCCAGTAACAAAAGTTTATCAGTATACCTGACCTTACTGATGTGGGATCTGCAGAATTGGTTATATATATAACAGAATGCCAGTAACAACAGTTTATCATTACACCTGACCTTACTGACATGGAAACAGGATCATCTAGTCTTGGGGACAATTATTTCCTCAGATATGTGTCTATATAAACCAGACTTTACTGATGTGGGATCTTGAGAATTGGTTATATATATATAACAGCATGCCAGTAACAAAAGTTTATCAGTATACCTGACCTTACTGTTGTGGGATCTGGAGAATTGGTTATATAACAGCATGCCAGTAACAAAAGTTTATCAGTATACCTGACCTTACTGACGTGGGCTCTGGAGAATTGATTATATATATAACAGCATGCCAGTAACTACAGTTGATCATATTACCTGACCTTACTGACGTGGGAACTGGAGAATTGGTTATATATATAATAGCATGCCAGTAACAACAGTTTATCCGTACACCTGACCTTACTGACATGGAAATAGGATCTTCTAGTCAGTTATGCATGTGCATATGCGTTTATGAGTTCTAGATACACACTGTTTGTTTCTTCTTATTCTTAATTTGGTAACACATATTGTAATATTGGTGGATGGAGCGGTGACTTATCTTAGTTAGCCGTATTGTGGCACCCCTATTCATAAAGCCAGACGGAAACACTTACAATGAAACGGAGTCAACCTACCATGACCTGTATATCATGAAATCGATGTACGGTAAACCTTCGGTCAGTTCGAACAAAATTAAATAAACATTGATGAACCTGTTCCAATTAAACGAAATTATGCTTCAGAAAATAAGCGCGAGTTTGAACTACTGACGTGGGATCTGGAGAATTGGTTAAATATATAACAGCTTGCCAGTAACAACAGTTTATCAGTTTACCTGACCTTACTGACGTGGGCTCTGGAGAATTGATTATATATATAACAGCATGCCAGTAACTACAGTTGATCATATTACCTGACCTTACTGACGTGGGCTCTGGAGAATTGATTATATATATAACAGCATGCCAGTAACTACAGTTGATCATATTACCTGACCTTACTGACGTGGGATCTGGGGAATTGGTTATATATATAACAGCATGCCAGTAACTACAGTTGATCATATTACCTGACCTTACTGACGTGGGATCTGGGGAATTGGTTATATATATAACAGCATGCCAGTAACTACAGTTGATCATATTACCTGACCTTACTGACGTGGGATCTGGAGAATTAATTATATATATAACAGCATGCCAGTAACTACAGTTGATCATATTACCTGACCTTACTGACGTGGGAACTGGAGAATTGGTTATATATATAACAGCATGCCAGTAACTACAGTTGATCATATTACCTGACCTTACTGACGTGGGAACTGGAGAATTGGTTATATATATAACAGCATGCCAGTAACAACAGTTTATCAGTACACCTGACCTTACTGACATGGAAACAGGATCATCTAGTCAGATATGCATGTGCATATGCGTTTATGAGTTCTAGATACACACTGTCTGTTTCTTCTTATTCTTAATTTGGTAACACATATTGTAATATTGGTGGATGGAGCGGCGACTTATCTTAGTTAGCCGTATTGTGGCACCCCTATTCATAAAGCCAGACGGAAACACTTACAATGCAACGGAGTCAACCTACCATGACCTGTATATCATGAAATCGATGTACGGTAAACCTTCGGTCAGTTCGAACAAAATTAAATAAACATTGATGAACCTGTTCCAATTAAACGAAATTATGCTTCAGAAAATAAGCGCGAGTTTGAACTATCGGCAAAAATTTCGGCAAAGTGTCAATCAAGGTACAAAAATATACCCGACATATCCAATGTAAGGTCGATACGTAACAACAAAGGCCTGGCATAGAACAATGGCACATTTATAAATGGGTAAAATGATAGTATATTATTTAATTCAATGTCAATTGACTATTAAACTTTCTTCATTTCGTTATTGCAAAGCAGAGGCCATTGTGTAGGCCCCAAGACAGTACACGTTTCATTTGTGGCACAAAAGTTAGACTACCTTGTATCAGACACCTAAATATTGAGTCTCTTCATGGTTATATGTTTTATTTGAATCAGAAACTATTGTATATATTACTCGTAATGAATGGTCCGTTTAATCAATTGAAAACATAGTCTACAAAACCTGTTGCGTTTACGAAAGCGCTACTGTACCGGTAAATATAGGTCTATATGTTAGTAAAATTAGGTCAGAACATCAACATGTCTGCTTTTATATTATAAGTAATAGTCCTAATATCTACCAAACTTATTTGACACCTTCAAAATTACCCATCGCTAATTGGGACACCTGTGGATTGTTTGGACTGGACATGAATGCTAATCACGTCACTCACAATAACCGGGCGGCTGATCCCTACCGTGACATCTCGCGTGGCCTGCCCTACCTGGTGTGAGGGGACCGGTTGTGAGGGCCCATGTTTACAGGTGATACCTTGATTGGCAATAATTAAGGGATGTCTGATTGCAATTAAATAATCAAAATGCTTAGTTAACACTGCATTTGACAATACACAGGTGATTTCTTACAATTAGTTTGCCATACAGCGTGACATCAGTTCGTACGGATCGTATGCTATATATACATTGTCGGGGCCTTAAGTTGCAATTGGCTGTCTTGTGCACGATGTATTTTTCAAACAATGTAAAAAAATGAATTAACGCTAAAATCTGTGACATATATTTATGGTTTGTCTGTCACACCTGTACTGAAATGATCACACATACAACCCATTACCCTAAACGTGTCTGTTGATCAAAGTATTGGCATTCTTTCAATGGAGTTTGCCGAAAAAAAATCTTACTTTACCTTCTTCATTTCACAAGTTGGGACTATCCGAAATAGGGTCAATTATAAACAATCAGAGCTTGAACTATCACTAGGCAGAATTTTTTTGTTTTTATTGAAAAAAATATGTGTTCGAACTATCGTCCGATTCGTACTGACCGGAGGTTTACCGTATTTTTATATTTGCACATTTCCACGCCCTAAAAATTGTCACTTATACAGTATATCACATTTCAATGCCAAATAAAGGTGTGCGACCTAAAATCACTCCATAAGATTTACCATATTGACACATTCCTTAAACATATCACTAGCTATGCATGCAGAGAAAAATCAACTTTAAGCACTATATTAAAGTGCTAAAACTAGTGTTTTTCCCTCAGTTTCTCTAACTGGTTGCTATATTGGAGTATTTGTAGAATTAGTATTTTAGCACTACCCAGGTATACAAACTCAATATAAAGTTCAGCACTAAAAACACATGCAAACACAAAGAGAAAGATCAAGTGTGTACTACTGTAGCATACGTGACTTTGATCCCGTGACCTTGGCCTGGGGAAGTTTATGTCGGGGTTATAAATCAGTATCACATCAATTTTGAATGTCGTCAAATAAGTAGCGCCAATGTTCTTATAAGTATCCCACCTTTTTATTGCTGTCATACATGTAACGGAACATACTCGATACTCCTGGGGTTACGATCACGTTTACTCTCTGTACCCCCAGAGTAAGTCGTAGCAAAATTGAAGGCAAGATGCTCGCTATGATTGGTCTCAGGTAAAAAAAAACAACCTGACCAATCGCTAGACTGGTAAACTGTCCTTTGAAGATTACAGAGGAGCGACACCCGACTTCAAAGCCAGCCAATTTTACCATCATATTACACGACCATGAGATTCTTTTGGTGTACATCAAAGAATCAAACGAGTTTACTCATCTCATCCACAAGGTGGTGCACACTGAGCCTTCAATCCTTTCATGACATATTCCAGGGGTGCAGAGAGCGAAAGTAAGCATAACCCCTGAAGTATAGAGGTTCAGCAAAATACATTTCAATAATACCGAATTACTAAACAGAGATAGAAAACCAAAGCAACATGACATGGATAGACACACAACAGGACTGAACACATACTTACATATCATTCTTACAGGGAAACCTGTCTAATCCAACACTTGTGGGATACAATATATTGGTCAGATTAGACAGGACATCCAATTATACAGGGTTTACATATATTTGGTACTTTTCATTAGAAACAGCTGCATTATACTCAGGGATTGAATTAGACAAGATTTCAGAATATTCAGGGTTTGGATTAGACAAGATTTCAGAATATTCAGGGATTGAATTAGACGAGATTTCAGAATATTCAGGGTTTGGATTAGACAAGATTTCAGAATATTCAGGGATTGGATTAGACAAGATTTCAGAATATTCAGGGTTTGGATTAGACAGGTTTCACTGTATTAAGCACCCCAACCTTTTCTGATTTTTTAAGCACCCTGGGTGCTCATATGTTCAAATATAGTATACCGAGATTGAACAGAGATTAAAAATTAAATCTTAATTCTAAGTTGACAATATCAATATACTTTACTTCCCATTAAAAAGTATATTGGTAGTTCTAACACTTCCAGAAATAATAATATAATTAAACATGGTAGTATCTTTGATAAGTGTGGTATTTACTAGCTAGTTTTTGTTTGGTTTTGATATTGTTTTACGGGCCATTGACAATGCGAGTCATTTCAGTTTTAGTACAGATTTCATTGCGAACAATACTATTGTTATAACAGTTTCCTTGACACCACATTTTATTTTTAAATTTAATGTCCCTGCATGACCCTGGCCAGGATTTGGAAAGTTATCGTTGACCTAGGCCATTATCTGGAAATATATCCTAGACATGATTGTTCATCCTAGACATGAATTGAACATGTACACATGTCCATGATCTTAGGCATTATTTGAACAGGTGTCTTATAGGATTTCCAAGTTTATTTTTGTGTAATGATCAAAACTACAGCTGAATTTCCCTGTAAACAAGTAAACACTTCAGGAAGATGTTAACTGTCTTTACATGTAGTTTTTTTTTGTACCACTGTACGACAACTATAAAATGGGAGTGTGTTTAAGTTCAGCATCTCACATAACGTACTTCATTCATCTACTTGTCTTCCATGTTTTATTATTGTCTTTCATGACATACTATTTAACAAAATACATTTAACAATTTGTTTACATTCGGTTATCTATCATTTTATTTCATAAAAATCTGCCATATATTATCAATTTTTTTTTTGGTCGAAACTAAACCAACGTAAAATGACTTGAAACTCAATTTGCATGGGCTTTAATCAGTATTTAAATTTTTCCTTAAATTCAAACATCTGTAAGATGTTTGTACACATTATTCAAAAGTAACATAGACTCAAATATTAAATCTCTGTATGCATATCTGGTTGGTGAAGCTAAAACTAAGCACTCCTCATTTCCATTTTCTATATCACGTGTATAATCAAGCATATGCATGATTGTAAAAATCTAGCTAAAACAAATTTGCAAGCAAAATATGAACAAACACTCTTACGCAGGATCACCATTTTTTATCACAGCATTGTCAGATACCCACAGCCTACTGTGGTACACTGACCAATAAGCAATCGACCATGGGTATCGGATGATGCAACAACTGTTGTGGTATATATAATTCAACTCTGTAAACATTAACCTTTCCTAGTAAACAAGTACTACCAGTCAAACATTATCTTTTTACACTGTTTAATTCAGAAAGGAAGCATGGTTATTGGACGGACGTGTGCCTACAAATAATTATAAAGTTTTAAATTCAAAATTACTCTTTGTTCTAAGCACATGCATATTTGATCCTTGTGACTCAAAATCAAACTCAGCTTTTTACTTTTTCTACTATTAAATAGAAAAAAAAATGTTTCAGTTTGTAAAGCACATAAAGTTCAATAATACATTTTGAAAGTTCAACATCATATTAGCCCTCCTTTTCAATTCACTAAGTAAGAATTTTCCAGATAAAAGAAATTACCTGAACTGACTTTAGACATGCTCTTTCTAGCTGATTTACAGACAGGTCCTATTTTCTAGACAAAATCACTTGTTTTCTAGATAGGTTCATATGTATTGTTTTGCAGTAATGATTTGTCTCTCTAGACAAATCGCAAGTTCTATTTTATTGACATGATAATAATTAATCTCTAAGCTTTGCTGTATTGAGAAATGCTTGGTTTCTCTTGGTAAGTTATTTTGTGCACAGGTCTCTAAGTAAATCTGTAATTGCGATGACATACTAGCCAGTCTCTGTTGACAGGTTACATTGAACTGAGATCTCGAGTCCTCTCCACGACACCACTACTGCTAACTTTCCTCATTCATCTGTGCTGGCTTGGTGTTTAATAACTCTGTACTGAACACTTTAATTTCTGTAGTTGGGTGAATAATGGCAAGTTTCTCAGTAAATTGATGAACACTCATATATTGAACTGATGCATTGTCTGGGATTTCAGTTCCATCGATTGGTAAACCTGCAGACAGAAATGGGATCCATTCTGCTCGCGACATTTTCTGAGTGTCTGTGTTATCGTTACGATCACACATCACTGACTTGTCCTCCATGATCCCCCACTCCAGTTTTTTCAATTTCGCTAGTTTTGACACGACTGCCAGTACATGGGAATTCACTAATGCTGCAGGCTAAAAGAAACAAAACAACTACTTCAACGACTGCTTGTAAAAAGTTTTATAAAAACATGCACGATATACTAAGAAATGTATTTAGTCTCCAGTAATCAGGGAAAGTTCATCTTGGCAGTAAACGTTAGAACACAATATATATAGTATATCTGTGAAAGACAAATTAACACAGGAGGAATAGTTTTTTTTTAACAGCATGAACCAGCATAGGGCAAATATCTTTTATGAAAAATAACAAATATACAGGTATCTTTTCATACACTGAATTTCTTGATAACATTTCCAAAGTAAAACTGTAACCTTTGTCACTTGCTATTACTTTCCTGTATGAGAAGCAGATCATTCAACAATCTATTATCATAGTACTAGTCTCTTTATATATTTTGTTCCCATTTTATTTTAAATAATGAATGTTCATTTCTTCTAGTACATGGTAACATGGTGTGGTCCGACTAGTTCTAACTGATGACTAGAGGACCAAGTTCACGGGGGACAAATCAAGGGTGTATTCAGTTTTTCATGTCCTGAAATATGGTTATATTGTGAGGATTTCAAAAATTTCAATATATCCCAGGGATCAAGTCCACATCAACAAGGCAAGACCCTTAGGCCAATTCTATTATTTGCTTTTTTTGGCCAACAAGTATATATATGGATTCTGGGTGGGGATCTCAACAATTACCATGTGATGGGACTTGAGTCACCAGGGGTTGAACAAAATACAGATGGATGGCAGGTTTTACAGTACAAAAATCTTCTAAGAATTATGAGAAGTTCTTTTTTACTCAACCGATACAATTTTGTTTTGCTATGTGACGTTTGGATGACTAGTATGATATGTACACTGTCACCTTCATCAGACAAATGACCAGTGAAGCACACAAAGGTGTAAAATGTGTACGAGTTGTCCACAAAGTCAGTATATAAAGGGTATATCTGAAACCATCCAGAGGATATATCGCGGTCATGGCATAGCAACAGCCATGCATGAAGCCCCTCAAGATGCTTCGTAATATCCTAGTTCACCCTAAGGATAAAACAACTATGAAAAACGTCGCAGAATGCGTATACAAAATTGGATGCAAAAACTGCGACGCGTCGTATATTGGAAAGACAGGAAGGCGTTTTGGGGTCTGCCTTGGTGAACACCGGAAAGATACAGAAACCCAAGAAGGTAGGCAATTTACCAGATCAGAAAGGAAGCAGTCTGAGTCCCAGATAAATAAATCGGCAATCACAGACCATGCCACACAGAAAAATCATGTGATCGACTGGGCTAATTCCAAAGTTTTGGACAGAGAGAGCTATCTGTTCAAGCAGCAGATAAAGGAAGCCATCTGGATACGCTGCAGTGGGCCAGTTCTAAATCGAGACGAGGGGCTCAAAGACTCTCGCACATCTACGGTATGACCAAGTATTAAACAAAGCCTAGCTGAATCAGATCAATTTGATACATATATTAAAACTATTGTACATACCCTTACAGTGTAGCCGAAATCAACACCAATTTTGTGGACAACTCGTACACATTTTACACCTTTGTGTGTATACGCTTCACTGGTCATTTGTCTGATGTACATATCGTACAAGTCATCGAAACGCCACATAGAAAATTGTATTGGTTGTGTCAAAAATAATCCATACTTACCAACCTGAAGAAAATGTTTGGAAAAAAATTCTAAGGAGTTCAATGAAAAAGATGCTGGAATTCAAACCTAACACCTAAAACATAACAGATTAGAAACCCTACAAATGCTTCCAACTCAAACTGATGGTCCAGACCTCTCATTGGATCTGGGCTTGTGTGATATGAATATCTTTAAACTGACCACTAACCTGACTGGACGTGTCTGGCCATATGACCAGGTGACTTAGGTTCTGTAGCTGGCTGAGGGATGTATGTAGGGACTCGGCAATCACAAACATTATTAGTTCAAGTTTCTCCAGTCTGCGGGAAATCAAGAAAAATAATAAGGTATCAGAAACCAATAATTATTGATAATGTATTATAGAATAGCTTACACAGAGCTGTGGTAAGGAGTTTCATATTTGCTGTCAATGATACTTGTGTTACAGAATCTGAACTATGAACTAAAAGCCAAAAAATCCAATCCAATGTCAAAATGGTTAGACAAATTTGTAGTAACGAAACGGAAAAAGGCCATATGAAATTTGTCTGAAATGACATCATTAAAATGGAAAAAAATCAATATGGAGTCTGCCTCAAATGACATCATAATATCTTTGAAACAAACACTTTTTGACTTTTTCCATTTTGTCTCTTCAAATTTGTCTTATCAATTTGAGAAAAAAATGGCACAATGTTATAAATGCAAGCTAAAGTAAGTATATTTGTGATATAAATGTACGTTGGAACTTTCCAATAATCTGTCGGAATATATTTCTGCATTATAACTACACCTATTAAGTTAGTTTTGTTACCGTAAATATCAAGTGTTACTTATGGAAGACATTTTATGTTTCTCTGCTGTGAGAATGAGAATCCTCAGAAGTAAAAAAAAACATTTTCTTGAATTAAAAACTAATGAAAAGAACAATCGGAAAGCTTTAAATGTGTGTGTGTTGGACACTGTCATTGACTGTGACATCATAACTTTTATCATTCCTTTGTCTTCGGCCACCTAACAAGCTTCAATTTAGACAGCTTACTGTTTCATATTGAGGAGAGAGTCCCCGAGACCAATGTCTGGTATCTCTCCCCCACTCTCCAGCCGTAGACACTTCAGCTGATGTAGTCGCCCCAGGTGGAAGTAAGTCTGCAAAACACACAATCAAATTCTGTTAGCTGGAATAAGTAGGATAGACTGCAATATTACCTTTAAAACTAGGATTTTAAAATGAAATAAAAACACCGCTCATACATGAACGACCCTGGCCGAAATAGCATCACTATGATATAGAGCTGAAACTCAGCCTAAGTTTGTGTAAGTGTATGTTTATGTGTGCTGTGATTCACATCAGTATAGCATATGTGTATATCAGACATTTGTAATGAACCCCTGTGACCCGACTGGGAATAAAATAGTGTTTTTTTTCTTGTCAAAAAGAAATAATGATGTAACAACATAACTATCAATTATATCAAACTATTGCAAAGTAATGAAGAGATGCAGATATGTGTTATGCAACAATCTGTTTATCTGCATTGTGAAATATAAGAATGTGACTGAATTATTAAACATGGTTATGTTTATCTGCATTGTGAAATATAAGAATGTGACTGAATTATTAAACATGGTTATGTAAGTAATGAACAAGGCAAAGTATCGCAAGGCAACCCATAGTCCACCACCAATAATGATTTATTTGCCATGTACTTTGCACTTTGCTGGCCAAGAATACATGTACTTTCATACTAAATATGGTTACTCCAGGTGAAACGGTATAGAAGATATGCCACAGGAAAACTTTAAGGACGGACAGAATTTGGACAGACGGAATGCAAACTTATAGGCCCCCACCCATTCCTCCCCCGGGGAACCAGTAGAGACTTATAAATATAAGTACTGTATACCAGGAGGAAACTTTTGCACAACCATATATTTGCTTTTCACCCGCAAAATTCTTGTTTACAATCGTTCACCTTTCACATGTCATAACTATATATGGTATGAACCGTATGTTGTCTACTTATAGTCTCTGCAACAATGAATTGGCCCTCAATGCAGACGGCAAAAAAGGCAAAACTTTAACTGTGAAGAAAATTTCCTGCTACACAGTAACTATTTTACATAGGGAGATATCTCAATGTTAGTTGTCCCCTTAACCTATAAAATTGGTGACACAAAAATGAAATGAAATTCACAAACCTCTGACGACCAAGTGGAGCAGTGACCTAGCTCTAGAACTTCCAGCTTCGTCAGTTCTGAGAGGAATCCAAACTCCTGGTCATCTACCTCCTTCAAGGACGTCAGTGACTAATAACAGAGCACAAAGACTCTGTTTATTGTCACACATCAAGGTAAATACACTCTTAAAATACAAGTTTTAGTGAACATGAAAAAAAATATGAAGTATAACAAGAGGCCCAATGGGCCTGCATCGCTCACCTGGTATTAATGTCACAATTGTAACCTTAAATGAGGACTAAAATAAAGCTACAGGCAAAATATCAGCGTCTTGACTTAAAGTTTAAAGCAATTCAGAAAAAATGGACAAAGCTCGTTCATTTGAACAAACTTGGTAGCCCTTCATCCTACTCCAACAATGTTAGAGGTTTTACACGGCGAAAAACTTTTGACAGGCGCCGCGTAACCTCTAACTGCCCATAGCTGATTTTCCCAATGCTGACTATCACATTTTCAAAGTTCGGATTAAGAAAGAGTATATCGTGTTTACATACATTTAAATAGTCAAAAGTGTCCAATAAATATTCCTTTCCATAAATCCATGATTATATGAGAAAAAGTTCATGTTGAAGTCATAAATAATGAGTTTTTCCTCATTCGAAGCGAAGCAGACAGCATTTGCCATGATTTTTCCGGTTAATACAAAAATGGATTACATGTAATGTTTCACAAGCGGAATACAAACAAACTCCGTATCATTTCGTTCCGTTTGAAATCCCCCCTGATATTTTGTATTAATCCAGAAGCCATGTTTTAAATGTAGGTCAGAGATGTGCTACAACGACATGGACATGTATTTTGAGTGTTCTATTCCGTAATATACTATATATTTGTGTCTGTGACATATATATGAGATCTATATTATATAAACCGTGAGTAGACATCGTTGTCATGAACTGTTAACCACTGATGTGAGTTTTTCAAGACGATTTTGTTCCGCCCGGATTTCGGGCGGAAACTGCATCAAAGAATTAGTGCTTCGGAAATGAGAGGTCGCAGTCGGCAAAATCATATCCGATTGAAAAAAGGCCGACCAGCGGCCTCTCATGTTATGGGAGTACCCTTCATCCCAGCATGTTGCTTGCCAAATATCATCACCTAGGCCTCTCAGTTATTCAGAAGAAGTCGTTTAAAGGTTTTAAACATATTTGAACAGTGACCTTGAATATAAATCAAGGTCATTTATTTGAACAAACTTGGTAGCCCTTCATCCCAGCATGTTACTGGCCAAATATCATCACCTTAGGCCTCTTGGTTATTCAGAAGAAGTCGTTTAAAAGTTTTAAAGATATTTAACCCCAGTGACCTTGAATATAAATCAAGGTCATTTATTTGAACAAACTTGTTAGCGCTTCATCCCAGCATGTTACTGGTCAAATATCATCACCCTAGGCCTCTTGTTTATTCAGAAGAAGTTGTTTAAAGATTTTAACATATTTGACCCCTGTGACCTTGAAAATGGTTGAAGGTCATTTATTTGAACAAACTTGGTAGCCCTTCATCCCAGCATGCTTCTGGCCAAATATCATTAATGACCATAATGAAATCTGTCACACGACCAAAAATTAAGCTTTGAAATAAATAGGGTGGTGGAGATTGTGAAGAGGTCAAAATATCCATGTCTGTAATAGCAGTGTCGACCTGTGTTTTTTTTATTAGGCAATATCTTGTTATCTGTGTTTATTCCTTTCCACCTTCAATCATCTACCAGGAAGTTAGACGAAGCAAATCTAAGATCAGAGTTTATCTACTTATGTACCTACCAATGTGGTGAGATTCTTCATGGTTCCGAGCTGGGCCAATCCACCACTGAAGGAAAAGGACGGAAGCAGGAGACCTGCCACTCCTCGCAGTCGCAACTTTCTAAGCTGAGTCAGGGCTGAGAACTTACCCACGTCCAGTTTGGTAGGCACAGACCTGGAAAAAAGGACAGGCTTTTATAGGAACATTTATATAACAAATGTATTACTGAACAAGTATAAAAGAGAAAAACATTCACATTATTTTCTTTGCCATTACATGACGCTATTTATTCATGTTACTTTTTTCATGTAAAGTTTCATTTCCTTAGATTAATTTTGTTCATATGAATATAAATTAATGACATTTTCAGGATACATTTGATAGAACTAAGAATGAAAACAGTGTTATTACAGCATTTTTCACAGGAGATCTTCTATCTTTGTTTTCTCAACAGGTTAATGTATGGTGAAAATCGAAGTGATTGGACTCGACATTTGGTTCCATTTTATTTTGTTTACCATCCTACTAACAGCTACAGTCATTAAATGAAGTGATTTGACTCGACATTTGGTTTGACTTTATTTCATTTAACATACTGTTTAACAGCTTAAGTCATTAAATGAAGTGATTTGACTCTACACATTATATTAACCGTACCACATTTGTTGGTTTGTCATATCCGTTATCATCTCGGAATTGAACTCTTCCAGACAGGAGACCTTCTCGCTGACCATGTGTAGTACAGAGGCTGGAACGATGCCGAAGGAGATCTCCCGCAGACACGTCAGTTTGTGGATGTGGGGTATAAGTTGGTGCCATGTGCGGTTTTTGTCCCCATCGTGAACCAGCCCTCGAAGGTTCTAGGTAAAATGAGGTTAACAGTTAACTATGCTAACAGTCTAAAATTTAGACATCAAATTAAGAGAAAGCAAAAACAAACCAAAATTTAGAGCTGGCATCAAATTAGAGAATAACTTGTCACTCACCTGAACTTCTAGTTAATCTTTTTCGGAAATATATGCACAATGATGAAAATTCCTACCATTATTTGGTTTTAACTGGATAACAAGATACATGTATTGTCATTATTCATACTTTTTCAATATATTACAATGTACAAATTCTACTTAACTTACCAGTGACTGTACAGCTCGTAATAACATGAAGTTGATTGCTTTTTCCCAGTCCAGGATCTTCAAACCCCTGAGCCTCAAATTTCTCCACTGTTGACAAGACACATAAGTAAGATCAATATCTAGATCGCTGATTTGCAGGTTTAAAATTGTGTCTGTAAATTTTACAATACTATATACAGTAAAACTCCGTTGTAATGCCACCCGTTAAACCGCCAAACCCGCATAACGCCATTGAATTACTCAGAACGCATTTCCCCAACATTAATGCACCCCTTGCAACGCCATACCCGCATATACCACCATCCGCCATCATCTTCCCAAAACAAATGGTTAAAATCACACTATTTTGACCTCATTAAATGCCACCAATTTGAGTCGAGTACAGGTATATCCCGATGACAGCAATGTTACATAATTTATGTGTGTACATTGTACTGTTACATGTGACTACCGACTGACCAGGTAATCAGCTGTATGTTTTGCATGCCCAACAATTTGATACATTAAATTACAATTTTGGAAAAAAACAACGTATTCTGAAGTAAATTATTATTCTTTTAAAGTATAAGTTCAGTTGGTGTGAGAACACTTTGGTTTAAAACTGTGAACTTGATATACCGCCAAACTCGTTATACCGCCAAAATCACAGAGGACAGAAGGTTGCGGTATAACGAGGTTTTACCGAAGTTGTTAAATTTTGTGGGGCGAACATTTCGCAGTTGTCAAAATCAATACCCGTTCACAGGGATTAAATTTCGGTCAACATGGTCAAATAAACATATTAGGGTGTTTTTGTTTCAAGGTGATGAGATTTGATTTACAAGTGTTATGAACATGTGAAACTAAAGTGAAATATGATACTGAATTGTTCTTTTATCATCATTAATCGGCAGTAAATAGGTTGTTTTTTTGTGTCTGTAAAAATATATACCTAGTATCTGTATTCACAGAATACTCTATATTGGAGGCCAATGGGCCTGCATCGCTCAGCTGGTATAAATCTCACACTTGTAAACTTAAAAGTGTTCTAAAATGGAACTACAGGCAAAATATCAGTATTCAAAATTCATTCAAACCAACCTGTTAAAAGATTTTAAAACATTTCACTCCTGTGACCTTGAAAGTCGCACAAGGTCATTATGTCGGACACATTTTATAGCCTTTCATCTCAGGATGCAATTTGCAAAATATCAACAATCTGGGCCTCATGCTTATTCAGAAGAGGTCGTTTAAAGATTTTAAACAAATTTGACCCCTGTGACCTTGAATATAAGTCGAAGTCATTCACTTTAAATATCATGGTAGCTCTTGATCCCAGCATGCTACTGACAAGATATCAACATTCTGGACCTTTTAGTTATTAAGAAGAAGCCGTTTAAAGATTTTGAACATATGATACCTGTGACCTTGAATAAATGTCAAGGTCATTCATTTGAACAAACTTGGTAGCCCTTCATCCTAGTTTGCTACTTACCAAATATCAACATCCTGGGCATTTTGGTTATTCAGAAGAAGTTGTTTAAATGTCTTTTTTAGACAATTGACCCTGTGACCTTGAATATGGGTGAAGGTAATTCATTTGAAAAGACTTGGTAGCCCTTCTCCCCAGCATGCTACTATCCAAATATTATCTCCCTGGGTATTTTGGTTATTCAGAAGAAGTTGTTTAAAGTTTTAAACATATTTGACCCCCGTGACCTTGAAAATGGGTGACAGTGATTTTTTTTAACTTACTTCTAAGCCTTCATCCCAGTTTGTTTCTGACCAAATATCATCACTCTAGGCCTTTTGGTTATTTAGAAGAAGTTGTTTAAAGTAAAATATTGTCCAAGGACCCTGCACCAAGGCATAAGCTCACTTAGCCCTTGGGGACAGGTCAGCTAATAACTACTACCATCATTTCATACCTGTTACTTATGTTATAGTACCTTTTTTCCCCCACAAGCATTATCAATCTTACTGGAATGCAGTCATATGCATCTATCAAATTTATCAAGTAATAAGAACATCATAAATTTTGAGCATAAAGTAACTATAGAGGACTGTGAGTAAGCTCCCCCGTTTCATAGTATCTAGGTATTCAAATTAGGTAATCAAATCACAAATCCCTTCCATATCTACTACTATGATGAACTTTCACTGTGCCAAGTTACAACAAAATTTATCCAATCTGCAGTTAAGGTGGAGTTGTGCTTACAAGATTCATAAAAAGACAGACAGACGGATGGACAGATGAACAGGGGATTCCTTTATACTAGTACCCCTCCAACATTGTAGGGGGAATAATGGAAATTCCAGATAACTGTTTACTTACGTGACTAGGATGCATGGCTAGCTGCCTCCACGTTCTGCACACCATGGCAACCCTACATAGAAAAACAGAGACATAACAAGAGGCCCAATGAGCCTGCATCGGTCACCTGGTATTAATCTCAGACTTGTAAACTTAAAAGTCATCTAAACTAAAGCTTCAGGCTAAATATCAGTATTCATGACTATAAGTCATTCAAACCAACCTGTTAAAAGATTTTAAAATATTTGACGCCCTTGACCTTGAAAGTCAAACAAGGTCATTGTGTTGAACAAACTTAACAGCTTTTATCTAAGCATGCAACTTGCCAAATATCACCACCCTAGACCTTTTGTTTAATGAGATTAAGTCATTTAAAGGTTTATGATTATCTGACCAAATGTAACCTTGAAAGTGGGTCAAGGACATTTGAATGATTTGATAGCCCTTCATCCAAATATTTTAACATATTTGACCCCTGTGACTTTGAATATAGTTAAAGGTCATTCATTTGAACAAACTTAGTAGCCCTTCATCCTAGAATACTACTGGCTAGATATCATTATCCTGGGCCTTTTGTTATTACGAATAAGTCGTTTAAAGATTTTGAACATTTTTGATCCCTGTGACCTTGAATAAATGTCAAGGTCATTCATTTAAACAAACTTGGTAGCCCTTTATCCCATCATGTTACGTGCAAAATATCACCATCCTGCACCTTTTGGTTATTCAGAAGAAGTTGTTTAAATTTTTTAACATATTTGACCCCTGTGACCTTGAATATGATTGAAAGTCGTTTATTTGAACAAACTTTGTAGCCCTTTATCATGCATGCTACTGACCAAATATCACCATACTGGTCCTTTTGGTAATTCAGAAGAAGTTGAATAAAGGTTTTTTAAGACAATTGACCCCTGTGACCTTGAATTTAAGTCAAAGTCATTAATTTGAACAAATTTGGTAGCCCTTCCTTCAAGCATGTCCCTAGCCAAATATCATCACCCTGGGCCTTCTGGTTATTCAGAAGTTGTTGAAAGATTTTAACATATTTGACCCTTGTGACCTTGAAAATGGGCAAAGGTCATTCATTTGAAAAATCTTCGTAGCCCTTCATCCCAGCATGCTACTGGCCAAATATCATCAGCCTGGGCCTCTTGGTTATTCAGAAGAGGTTATTTAAAGTAAAACGTTGACGTCAGACGGACGACGGACCACGGCATAAGCTCACTTGGCCCTTTCGGGACAGGTGAGCTAAAAACTGTTATGACCAATAAATACATTGTCACCCTTACTAATACCTTGGTACATTACAAGTTAAATCTCCAATTGGTCAGACAGAGGAGATAGAAATTAGCCTCATCCTCTTTTCTGCACTTAAATATCATGACTATCGTGGCAATATATACAACAGCACTGCAGTCAGCCTGGACAATGTAGCAGATGTATATGTATTGATCATGTACTTGTTCATTCTTATTCAAAACAAACAGAAACAAAAAATTACCTGAGCAAGTCCTTCATATTGAGATACTGGAAGATACAGAACATGCAGTCAAAGCCACCATACAGTTTTTTCACATAACACATGCCAGGGTTAATGCCAGCCCTCCAACGTGTCTTACGATGGCTGGTATTACACGTAGCCTTCGAGTGTTCTGTTGACTGGGTGACATCACCAGACATGGGTTTGATAATGCCTAGCCCGGAAGTGTCCAACTGTTCTGTGTTGATGTTCACACTCACCTCTGGCTGAGAGGCATTTGATTTGTCGTTGGTCACAGTCACACTTAACTTGGCAGTCTCCCCTAATTGTAAAGGAAATGTCTTTGGGGGGAGGAATAGTTTTAAACCGTCCGCTGTGAACAGGAAAGATGAGGGAGGCACAGTTATCTGAACGTTGTTTATTTTGAGTGCTAAAGGCTGCTGAAGATTCAATCGTTTCGCTACAGCACTTGGAAGTGTCAATATCTGACCCGTTTTTCCATTCAGATCTTGTGATGTGGTTCCATTTGTTAAATGTGACGAGATTGGTGATGATTTATTAGAATCAACGATCATTACTGGTGGTGTTTTTGGGGCTGCAATAAGTCTTGGGGGCATCATGGATAGCACTGGTGTCCTCAAGCTAGGTGTGGTGGGGGTGGGGGATACATATTGCATCTGCGGCAATGGGGCCACAAGTCGAGGCAACTGCAGAGTCGTTCCTGCTCCTTGGACATTGCAACCCAATAAGGACGCCCCAGGAACTAATACAGTAGCGGGATGACTCGGGGGTGTAACAGTGCTGTGGGACACCATACCTGCAGGCGTCATATATATTGTTCTTTGTAGAGACGGCCGTCTTATTGGATCCGAAAGTATCGACAAATTAGGAAGATTTTGAGAGGAAGGGCTTACTACTGTGGAGGATGGTAAAGCATTTGGTCTAGGCCCAACCATAGCAGCCTGAGATGGCTGCACAGGAGACAGAATGGACACAGTATGCCCAGCTATGGTTGAGATTATCTGTCGTTCAAGAATACTAGTACGTAGATGTTCAAGTAGGGTGGGGTTGATATCTTTCGGTGTCACAGAAGTTGACTGTGTGATCAAGTTGTTCTGAGGATGCTCAGGATCCACTGGTTCCTGTTTGATAACAGGGGCCTTGACAGAGTTCTGAGTGGGTGGTGCGACTCTCATCACAGTGATGGTTTTAGTTCTGGGCTGAAGTTGAGACGGATCATAACACCTCTAAAACAGACAAATAACAATTAATTTGGTTAGACTGGTCTGGAGCTACAGTTTCCTGTAAATGTGATATTGTGTGGAAATCAGTTGCTACATGTAGCAATAGCAATAACTTTAACATTAGTTTTTTACCTGTATGCTAATTTAAGTTCAATTCACAACTAATTAAATGTAATCTCAACAACCTTATATTGCATATAGTTTTCTTAAAAAAGAAACTTATTGCCAAAAATATACAGTAGTGTAAAGTGTCTATTGATGTAGAGTAGCATATACGTCCTCTGTCTGTGGTGACAGTAACAGGCTGTTTGCTCATATTTTCTACTAAAATATGGGTATATCAACATGGAAGAAGTAAATATTATATCTGTTGATGTTGTCTCCAATGTTTTGATGTTATTAATTTGCGATGTATGGAGGAAGGCTTTTGTATTATTAAAGTTAAATTAAAAACATTTTTTTCAAAATGTAATTGTATTTTTCAAATACATTCAGCAATTTGCGTTTAGTCCTTTTATGCCACAGATTTAATTACTACATCCAGAGTGTACAGTACCACAATAAAGCCTTAGGCAAATCCATTACAAACATTTGTGAAATACCCTTACCCCTTATGGCATATAAACATGTGTGTATCCAACCCTGATCTAATATTTACATAGCAGCTGGTAGAGCTATTGTGTATATCCAGAAATTATATGATAATATTTTTTACGATAATAAATTTACTTTTACTAAATTTAGATACATCTGATAGTGTGATGTCATTAATAGGATTCATTGTAAACGTTGACAGCATTATTATTTCAGCTTACAATTTAAGTATATTCATTCATTGCAAATGCTTCATACATGCTATTAAAAAAATCCAAATCAAATGCCCTATCACTTAAATATAATCTCGGTTATTACCAGGCAAGTGAAGTGTGAGTTTTGCGATGGAGTGTAGGCCACACAGTGTGGGTGGAACAGACACAGGCATGCCACACACTGGAGACTGGGTGGAATGTTCTCCTGGCCTGGACACGACAATGTACATAGGGCCTCTGCTTGTTGACTGAAAACAAAACCACACCAGGTATAAATACTGCTGGATTCTCAGCACATTGTACAGGGATCATGACAAATAGGCTTATCTGTCTAGCATTGATGATCAAGATATTTAATGGTTGTCTGTTGAATACCCAATTTTCAATAAATGCAGAGGAAGATTTATATTATCACAGCTTTTTAAATGCATTGAACTACTTAACCGTCTTTTCGTATTGCAGAGTTATCTGTTCTTGTGAGCAGTTATTGATTGTTACGTCATTTGTTTGTGAGAGTAACGTCATCAATTTTTGAGAAAACAACATAATTTTCTCACACAAACCAATGACGTAACAATCAATAACTGCTCACAAGAGAAGATAACTCTGCAATACGCAAAGACGGAATAGAACAAACTGTCAGTTGGAGGATGGTACAACGCAGGTATGTTAACAGAAAATTCCTGCAACATCTCTGTGTTTCAAACTACAAAATAAACTAATTTTGTAACATCCATCTTATTTACCTAGAATTACGAGCAGAGGGTTTGAAATATTTCTGAGTAGTACTCTTGCGTGCAGTAGCCTTGAATCTCTTTGCTGGGGGTAATTCAGTCATGCTAGAGTCATCTAAGTCACTATCCTGTCTGGAAAGATCTGGCATCGTCACGGTAACATCTTTTATTAGTGTCTCTGTTACTCCATGGTAGCCATGTTTTGATGAATGTCGATAAAGAAGGTTTTTTGTTTTTGGGAAATGTGGTTGTGGCTTGCTTTTGGCAGGTCTACCCCTGCTTTTGAACTTAAAGGTTGATCTCATAGGGGTCACTTTTATCTTTGCACGTTTCAAAATGGATGATACGGGTGTTGAGGTCAATGGTTTCTCTTTTTTGACTTCCTCATTGTTTTCTTCTTCTTCTTCTTCATCTTCTTCTTCTTCATCATCTGCTCTTTCTATCACAACTTCTGGCTTGTCAAATGATGTATCAAATGAGGAATCTTCGTCTTTCATAGTAGATCTACCCTTCGATTTTCCAGCATGCCGCACTACTTCATATGGAGGTTCAGATATTGGACGCCGAAGAAGTGAAAAATTGTCTTCCGTAAAGGGAGAACAAGTTTTTTTTACTGAAACAAAAGAATGAATAAATAAAATTTGTTAGTGATATGTCTAACTTTGGTTATAATTAATCTGGTGTAACTTGAGAATTGGACAGGGGTCACATGGTTATCTTGCCATATGATTAAACTTGAATTCACACCCTGTTCAGGACTCATAAGAAGTTCATTCATACTTTAAGTTTTCTTTAAATTGGTCTATTTTAATCGCAGAAGAGGTCATTAAGATCTTTGTTTATCTGGCAATTTCAAATCAAACCAAAAAAATAACAACAGTCAGAAGCAGAAAGAGTGTACTTGATATCCAAATTTGACATTAATTAAAGCATAAAAAACACAATGACTGATGATTTGGCAACTGAACAGATTTTTCTGCAACACTGAGAATTTTCATTGATCAGAAAAACAAGCATACTGAGTATTGCTAAAGCAATACATGTCCCCTGCCGGCCCCCGCTAGCTATTAGACTGTAATGATTTACAAAAATGGTGCCCTTTGGGGTTAATTTGGGAAAATGAAAAGTATACAATTAGCTTGTAACTGATTTTAATGTAATAATAATACTACAAGAAATTGTAATGTTAGTATAATGATAGTGGAATTATATAAAATAAAATTATTGACAACCCTGAAACTCGAACTTGTCCCGAGATATTGTTGTCCTTTGTAATTGTGTGAAGTTCTAAATCATTATAGAATGAAAACACATGATCAATACACGGGTGGGGATAACTCTTTGATAACAGTTCATTAAAAAACATTTTATGGGGTCTGGATAGAGTTTGGATGTTTTTAATTTTCATATTTTGTGAATGAAGCAAACCATAAAAATCAGCAAAAGTCTACAATCCAAAAGTAATCAGTTAATTAGTAGTAAAGTATTGGTTCACAGCTCAGAGTTCATAAACATTTCTGGTTACACTAGCAGGGAATTAACACCGGATCTTATTGCAATGAATCTTATAATTATGATGTCAAGTAAAAATGCTTTGTGATGTCATCTTCCATTGTGACATTGAAATTCCTGGCAATTGTTTCCCTGATCAGAAACAGGAATAATGTATTTCCAGGAGAAACACATGTTTTTCTCGATAAACCTCTAGTCTTTGATACAATTCAAAAACTAGTTCATTAGAGTTGATTAGCGCCCTATTTAGTTAACATAAGCCACTCTATAGCGCTTTACAGTACATAGATATACAATTTAATACAATGAATACAATTAGCATATACATTAATCAATACAATTTTGAGAAATTTGCAGGAGCTGCCTTAACAGGCGCTAACTACTTGTCCTATACCACCTGGCTAATATCTCCCTAAGTGTGTATGCCTGCGTGTGTGCTGGAGATGTAATGTGTTCTGTTTGTAGCTAGAGTGGGACCATACTTCCAACGGTATCATTTACAGTGAAAATGCCAACAAATGCTACTTCGTTGTCCTGTAACTAGCCCACCATCCTACTTTGAGTTGGAGATTGTGCTGGCCCTGTGGGCTTATATTATTGGAAGAGAAATATAGAAAATACTTAATAGGCCTACAAACAAAGGTGCATTGATATACAAAGCCCTGTGCACTCAAACATTCAGATTTAGTTCCTGTATACTTACAGTAATCTATAATTTCTTTCATGGATCTCTAAAATGTAAAAAAATAGTTTTAGAGAATACAATGCCTACAGTAACAATCACTTGATGTTATATTATTTCATTAATGATCGGAGTAAAACAAACTTTTGATTTACAAAACATCATTAGTAGCCTATAATTTTTCAATGGCCTTTATATCAATGTCTTTTGAAAAACTTTCAATTTTCAACCTGTAAAACTTGCACATTATCATAAAATTGACAATTATTCAGTAGCACATTAATACTTTCTTTATTTTCCAATGTTATTTTTTCCTCATAAACCATCAGGTAACTGAGATAAGGATCCCTACACATGAGGTCTGCCCAAGATCAACCCTTTTATAGTGAAATTTGTGTGATCGGACATATTAAACCTTAAGGGACGTGTGATTTTAATGTATGCCAATAATTATAAGCATTATGTGGATTTAATTAATCAGATTGAACAATCCACTATTGACGGGTAAGATTAGACATGTCTCACTGTTCTCTTAGCTTCTTAACACAATTGTACAATGACATCTTTTTCCTTTTCAGATTCTAGACTCAAATATTACACATGAATAATACATACTGTAGTAAAAGCTATAGCATGTATTTAAAGATTTTTTGTAATCAAAGTGTAGTCATGTATGAAGTCAAAGGGAATTTTTAAGAAATTTGAAAAGAAAGTCAGACATTGCCTGAAATTTAATATCACTAGCAGTTACCAAAGACCAGCCATTTTACATTCCACTTAATAAAACTTACAAGTCTTTTGAATTCATCATTCATGTGATTTACTCATAACACACTTTTCTGATTTTAAGAAAAATGGATTAAATATGCAAAGATTTTGAGCGGGAAATGATGTTTCCCCTCCTCCTCCATCAAATCATGACTTACAAGTTTTCTGCCTTTGGGCGGGTGGTAGTACACATCTGCTGGAGTCTGTTTAACTCCACCCGCTGTTGTAAACTTATCAAACACATTCCTGATCACCACTTCTCTTCTCCATCCTAGACAAATGAATAAATTCTTGTTTACTTCATATAAACTGGACATCAAATCAAAATTTTTAGTTGGTCTTCCACACTAGTCAATTTGTATTTCTTTTGCCTTTAAATCTAATAATTATATAATTATATCACAAAGTACACATATGTTATCTATGATCAGTGTCAAATAAGCACAATCTCACAAAGTGTATTTACTAAATGAAATTTTTACAAAAGGATACAACACAAAATATATTCACTAATAGTAATTTAGCAAAGGATACAACACTGACAAAATATATTCTCTAATAGGAATTTCATATTAGGATACAACAATTCTGTCAAACCTCACATGACTGTGTTATACAAAACATGTACTGAAATAGTATTTGATCAAATGGTAGATATGTATATGTGTACTTACATACAAATCAAATGGTTGATACATGCACATAACAATTGAATGTACCTTCTTTTAGTGGTAAAAGGACTTTTTCTTCATCAAAGTTACGAGTCAAAAACTTCCTTGATGTTTTTGGTTTTCTCCCTAAAATGAAACAGAAAATCATCAAAAAGATAATTGCGCAAATTAATTATATGGATTTTTGGAAAAAATAGAATAGTCAACAATATTTAATTATAAAAGAACTTCGGATCTGTAGACCAAAACATACCTAGGGATGAAATGGTATGTAAGACAATTATGTTAACGTGATTATTGATCATGTATCATACATCTAACTTTTCATTCATTGATGTTTATAACTATATACTGTATATGGGGAAATTAATTACATGAATACCCAGTCAAATATTTGTCTCTTTACCAGAAAAATCAATATTACTCAAGCGGTATCAGTGTTCTCTCCAGATTTTTTTTTATGTGCTTTGGCATCTATTATTAAACCCTTCCATCACAGCGCAGAGCTGCAAACCATTTCCGCGTTGCAACCCATCAATCGTGAGCGAAGCAAAATTGAGAAAGAAAACTCTTAACAAGAGTGGAAAAAAAATAGTATGTAGTTAATTCTAAACAAGAGGCCCATTGGCCTTAACGGACACCTGATTTATGTAAAAACTGACGTTATCGAAGTTGCCAAATGAAAAAGAAATCATTGTGTAACAAAGGTAACTTGAACTACATGTAATGCAAAAGTAGTGTGAAAGATATATGTACTATGTACAAATATTGGTTCTGCCAGTCAGCTGAATTTTGGTAAAGCACCTTATATTAAGACCCTTCCATCTATGAAGAGTATTTGATTCTACCTGATCTGGGTCTTGAGATGAACTATAGTAAACTTTACCCCCTCCCCAAGGGAGAACGGATGGCCCAAGGGTACTGAAATTTACAATTTAAATAAAACCCATGATGATCTTTCCATCTATGCAGAGAAAATGACTGTAGTACCTCTGAGTCTGGAGAAGAAGATTTTTGAAATATTGGTTAATTTTCCCTTTGGCCTCGCCCTGGCCCCAGGGGTTGGGGTAGGAATCCCAATTTTACAATTTTGTAACCTCATCTACGAAGGATAGTTCTGACCAAGTTTGAAAAAATTCCATCCACTGGTTCTTGAGAAGTCGAAAATGTAAAAAAGTTTACACACGACGACGGACAGAAAGCGATCAGAATTTGAATAGGTCACTTGAGCAAAGCTCAGGTGACCTAAAAACAAAATATTCATCTTTTTTAACAATTCAGCACAGGGTGTCTTGGTACTCTATAGGACGATACAGCAGGACAAGACTTACTTACCTGGACTTGAATATTTTCTTTTGTTTGGGCTCCTTGAGTATGGACTTTTGGCATAATTTGGTTCACCTTTCATGCTTCGAAGAGATATAGAATTCCCTTCCTCATCGTCTTCATCATCAGACAAATTTTCCATTGACTTTCTTTCAGGTTTTGAGCGTTTCCCCCTACCATACATATCGGCAGCTGTCACTATGTCTTTGTCGTTGATCACTATTCCATTTTCTTCACCATTCTCCATAAAATTGTCAGTGATATTACTATCATTGATTGTCGTGTCATAAACAGTTTGCGAAGCATTTTCATCTTCAGAGGCACTATCAGTTATACTGCCAGTGTTGATACCTTTATCATTAGCATATTTCACATTCTCCGATTCCTTTCCAGTGATGGCTAGACCATCGCTCTCTTTTCCAAAGGTTTTTGTCTGGTCCACATCTACGGTTCCCCCCTGGTCATTATTGTCAACAGAACTACTTGTTACAGCACAATTATCACCAATTTCATCATCTGTTTCACCCGACAGGTTAACATTTATATTTTTGTCTTCATCAAAATCTCCTGGTTTTGACCCATTGTCTTGATAAACATTTTTGTTTGTGTCTTCTCCCTTGAACATATCAGCACTTGAGCTGCCATCTTCTGATAAAGTTGCTTCGTCATTAGGTTGTATTTCAATAATGTCATTTATGTCTACTGGGGCCTCAGTGTCAAATTGGATACTTTTCTCCAACACTTCCTCTACAGGTGCACTCTCTACAGTGTCCCTCCAAACAGATGTTTCCACTGAATGCGTCGCTTTGGTTTCCGTTGTAAGCTCCGTCAATTCAGTGTCCGTAGCGCTAGCAACCTCTTGCAATGCACCTTCAGATGCATTCTCTCTGTGTTGCATTTTGGAAGCATTTTCATCAATCACATCCATTTTAAGTTGTATCGAGTCCCTTTCACTTGTGATACATTCCTTTTGTACTTAACATGTCTACACTACCTAGGGAGAGAGAAAAAGGAATAGTTCAATGATAACAATCAGTGTTCTTACCAAGTTCTAAAACAGACTGTTGATCTAAAAAAAGGTTACCTGTTCACATCGTAATAATAGATACATTTTTGACTACTTATAATATATTATTAATTAAAGGGGCATCACGGTGAAGTAATTTTATTTTGTGTCTTTTTTTTCAAATACTACATAAACATATCAAGTGAGACTCCTTATGGAAAATAACGATCGGATTTGGCTGAAATAGATTCAAATTGTTCAGGGATTTCCCTCTACTAGCGCATGCACAGAGCACACCATTTCAAATTCTTTGTAAACAAAATGACTGGCCGTGTGAAGTAAGCGAAAGAAAAGTGTTGTACTGTGTCAGCTACGAAGCGAAAAGTTGCCAAATGGTCAAAATATAGCGCAAGGAGTACGCTAGAGAATATATAAAAAACAAGAGGCCCAATGGGCCTGCATCGCTCACCTGTTATTAATCTAACACTTGTAATCTTAAGATTTCATAAGAACCTATTAAAAGATTTAAACATATGACGCCTCTGACCTTGATTGTCGAACAAGGACATTAGGTTGAAAGTGGATCAAGGTCATTCATTTGAACTAACATGGTAATCCTTCATCCCAGCATGCTACAGGCCCAATTTCAGTACCCTGGCCCTTTTGCTTATTGAAAAGAAGTCGCTTGAAGATTTTACGACATTTGACCCCTGTGACCTTGAAAGTTGGTCAAGGTCATTCAGTTGAACAAACTTGATAGTCCTTCATCCCAGCATGCTACAGGCCCAATATCAGTACCCTGGGCCTTTTGGTTATTGAGAAGAAGTTGTTTGAAGATTTTAAGACATCTGACCCCAGTGACCTTGAAAGTGGGTCAATGTCATTCATTTAAACAAACTTGGTAGCCCTTCATCCCAGCATGCTACAGGCCCAATATCAGTACCCTGGGCCTTTTGGTTATTGAGAAGAAGTCGTTTGAAGATTTTATGACATTTGACCCCTTTGACCTTTGAAAGTTGGTCAAGGTCATTCATTTGAACTAACTT
>NW_018407542.1:254095-262353 GCF_002113885.1 Mizuhopecten yessoensis
CCCTGTGACCTTGAATATGGGTGAAGGTCATTCATTTGAACAAACTTTGTAGCCCTTCATCTCAGCTAGCTACTGGCCAAATATCATCACCCTGGGCATTTTGGTTATTCAGAAGAAGTTGTTTAAAGTTTTTTAATACAATTGACCCCTGTGACCTTGAATATAATTGAAGGTCATTCATTTGAACAAAGTTGGTAGCCCTTCACCTAAGCATGCTACTGGCCAAATATCATCTCTCTGGGCATTTTGGTTATTGAGAAGAAGATGTTTAAAAATTTTGACATATTTGACCCCTGTGACCTTGAAAATAGGTGAAGGTCATTTATTTGAACAAACCTTGTAGCCCTTCATACAAGTTTGCTTCTGGCCAAATATTGACACCCTAGGCCTTTCGGTTATTAAGAAGAAGTCGTTTAAAGTAAAATATTGACGCCGGACGACGGACGGACGGACGGACGGACGCCGGACGCCGCGCCACGGCATAAGCTCACTTGGCACTTCGTGCCAGGTGAGCTAAAAATCGCTCTTCGTCAGAAAGCTACGTTATCGCAGCTAGATTAAAAAATGCTGAAATGTCGGACCAGGATGAATAACCACGGAATTAGATTAAGTCCGTGGAATAACTAAGGAAGGAGAACCTACTTCTAGTAAATAGGAGCGCATAACATTTTTTTTTTAAATTGAATTTTTCAAGAGTTCATGTTTTCATATGATGTTGACTTAGAATGTATGATCATGTAACAACCCTTTCTCATATAAAGAATTAATTTTCGATTTCAGATAGAATCGGAATACGTATTGAAAACAGGAGGAAAACATTTGTTAACATTGTAAAAATGACGCATGCTGCCGATAACTATGGCTTCTGTTTCGGACAAAAAAGAAATGATTAAAGAAAAGTTGTCTCAACATAAAAAAGGGTCCATTTACAAGAATGCTTTCATCTATGTAAAGTATTGAAAAAATATAATTATCAAGTATCTCAACACGTTCCATATCCGACACATATTCTACATGTACACGTAGTGGTATTGCCATACAGTTTAGTGCGTGTGATGGCTAATATGACTTACTAAGTGTTAGCATATGGAGACAGTGAAAGTGGGAAAGAGAGTATACATACATTTATATGCACGGTCTAGAAATAACAAATTGGCCAAAGACATTGAGTTGTACAATGTAATAGAAAAATTCACAAACGTTTCTCTTTTATACACGTTTAGTTTGTCATTGCATATATGCACTTCATGAAAACATTTGAAAAGGGGTATTCGTCTCGTGAATTTTCATTTTTACAGAAAGGCTTGTCCCATGGTTGAGGGAAGGTGTTTAGCCCCGTACCATCTGTACCAGTCACATTGCGGTAATAAATTCAACATATATTTATGTATATCTACTTTATGTTTATGCCTATTACCATTGTTGACATTTAATTGTAAATGTATGATGGGAGAAGGCTGTGATAAATTGGTAAATATGCCGATCACTAATCTCTTCGACTTTTGACGTCATTTCTGCTGCCATAAATCTTGTTCTTAAATCTATGCACACTTTTGGCGTGAATTTCTTTGAAACATTTTACACTGTAGATGTTATGCGTTACACAAATTATTGAGATGTTTTCAAGGTTATATTATCTCAATTTATCTGAGAAGTAATCATTAGTTTTAGCTGCACAAGTGTAGGATAAACAGACTTTCCATAATTACTAATTAGCATAAGTTTAATTAACTTGAATAAACATTTTTGTGATATATATGACAAAAAGTTCCGAAGACTGAATAATACTACTAATAATAATACAGCGATACTTTAGCGAGCGCAGTGCATGTTTTGAAGTGGTGTCACCAACATTGCACATAAGTGTTTTTACTTTTCAAGTGATGTACGTTCGCATTTATGAGTCAAACAAATGGAATGAAAGTTTATGTGTTCCATGTCTACGGGCTCAAATACTACACCAAAGTGGGATACTTCGTGGAACCGGAGATGTTTGAAGATCATACTAGAGAACAGGCAACCAAACCGGATAATAAACGCCCATTTAAGGCGCTTACCACACAAACCAGGACAAGGGATGAGCACAGTAGGACCAACATGCAAACAGTTCAGGCCGATACTGGATGAAACTCTAGAGGTGCTCAAGGCAGATCTAGAACTATCGGACAGTGAAAACACGGCATCCACACCTAACACATCAGAAGGGAACAACGCAATCGTAGACTACAGGACTATATATACATAGATTTAAAAATAGTCAGTGAATTGTATGTACCTAAATAGTGTTTCAGAAACTGATACTAATGACTAGATAATGCTCATTTACTAATAATACTTTCTAGAACGTTATAAATAGATAATATCACGTGACGTTACCTGTATTACGTCACAATCTACAATATAAATGTGCCCAGATTTTTAGTACTTCAGGGGACATATTTTGTTATTAAATCGTCCTGAAGAAGCCCACTTTTCGGGCGAAACCGGTAGACATACCTAATACAGAAGATTCAACTTATCCTGAGCTTGTTGCGATTGACACCTATTCTGAATTAATTTACTTGATTTTTCAAATGTGCATAACTTGAAAAATATTTGTTATATATATACAGTCGAACCTCGTTATCTCGAAGTCGACGGGGTCGTGGGAAAACTTCGAGTTATCCGAGTATTCAAGTTATGCGGGTTCATAGATTTGGTATGAAATTTGCTGTTGGGACATAGCACTAGCAGTTGTTGGTTTTATTAATAGATAATGCTTTTAATCAATCGATAAATGATATACGTAATCAATATAACAAATACAGCTATGTAATTTTACAATAAACACGCTTACAAAAATAGAGTAAGTTATTTCAGAAAAACGTACTTTCGGTTTTAAACGCGATCAAAACGGTTGGACCCTTTTGTGAATTCGTTATTAAATATGGACGGGCCTAGTGATTAAATGTTGTTTTTGGCTAGTATAGATCTTGGCAATTCTTTCCAGGTCTGCTTTTGTATTTGTAAGTCCGTCAAGTTTTACTTCTGAAGTGTTACATTTCAAACCGAACTATCCCACTGTCTCTGATCTCGTAGTTTACAATGCGAAAATGAAAGTGCGCAAGTCTAAAACAAATCACTGTAATGGAGCGTACGCATAGTTGATTCTGTAAATGAAAACACACAAACTCGATCGACTTTCAAAGCCATACTGGCTCCTGTAAAAACATGAACCCGTAAAGCTGTCCTAGGTTGTGATTTTAACTGTGGAACTCTTTTATGCATGAACACGCTTTGTGACCGATTTTCCGGTTTGCACTGTCGTCTGTTTAGGTGTACAAATCATTAAACGGACTCGCAGTAAGTACAGATTACTGTTGATCAACATTGATGCAGTTTTCTTTTTTATTATGAATAACATGGTTTTGACAGTCCGTAAACTTTACAGTCCTAAGCTTTATCGTAAATTCTTTTTTACTGATTTCATGCGTCTACTTACGAAAGATGTTCATAAACACGGAATGGCGAAATAACGTACTTTTGCGTTTTATTTGTATCAAAGAATTAACAAGTGACAAAATGAAATTTGAATACTAAGTTGGATTAACGCTATTGAAACCAATATTTTACTTCGAGGTATCCGAGTTTTTCGACTTTTCAGGGTTCGAATTATCAGAGTTTTATTTACTAAGATAAAGGACAGATTTGTCCGGGACCGGAGAAATACTTCGAGATAAACGGGGTCTTCGAGTTAAAAGAGTTCGAGATAACGAGGTTCGACTGTATATGTGAATAAAAGTTATATGAAAATTGTTCGTTATTGTCTCTAGTTTATATTAACGTTTTCAATTCTAAAGTTGCTTCAGTATTTACCTGTACAGGTGGTAATAAAGGTAAGAAAAGGGGAAACTTTTAATTAATCGGATTTAAGCACTAGAAAGGCCATTTTAGAATTATTTTGGTCAGCAAATGTGATTGGCAAATGATAACAGAGATTTTAAACTTCATTCATGACATAAGACGCTGTACATTTACACGGAGATTCTCAGCTAAATAGGTCAGGTATTTCATCAAGAATTGCATGTGATTTGCTACAGGTTTCAGGTCATCATTCAATATATTTACTGTCACAGTCGGCATATAGATATATCTTAGCTACGGTCTAGTTTATGATTAAATCATCAATAAATAGTTTTAAGAAATCAATCGGCTCAAAACGTATCAATGTCAATGTTCAATTCGACCTCACCTGCAGACGACATGTGCGTCTCGGTCCACCGATATTTTCATGTTTGCGTAGGGCACAAAGCCGTTCATTGGAAAGTTACATATTATGTTACACCACAGTATTTCCACATCAATGATGTCAAATCCTTCAAAACCTTTATTATCATGACGCTGGAGAATAAATGTTTACCATCATGTTCGTCACTTCAATCTACACGTCCACCATTTTTATGACGTTTTTTCCGATTTGAAATTCTCTTTCACACCTTTGGTTATTACTAGGGTACATTGCCGGGAATATCGAAACTAATGACAAAACAACCAATCTGAAGCCTTCTACTATACGCATTCGGGTTCGGTATAGCAACAATCCGCTTTCACACTTCCTGTTTACTAATCAAAAACCTACAGACCGAGAGGCACATATGCGGTGCGTAGCACTGACGACGACTTATCGAAACCACAAATGTGGTGCGTAGCAGCCTAAGGGTTTTAAAGTATGAAGTTCACGCCAAGAATCACAGTCAGACATGGCCATTGAAACATATCAGAAATATATAGGAGGGGGTGTAGCTCCTGAACCCTAGATACTGTTATATGAACCAGTGACCCAAACGTGCCACTCTGACGTCACAAGTACCACGTGACATGTAAGTTCATTAAAATTCTCGCCAGTAAGGAGCACCAGTAAGGAGCAGTCACCTTTGATTGCCTATATAAAGGTAATGAGACACTTCTGAATGCGCGTTGATGGATTATTCAGTATTTATTTAAGAATGTTACAGGTTTCGCTTATTTTTACAAAATGTAAATAATTTTGGCCAAAATCCTTTAATGTTATCTGCATTCAAATGAAATTAGTTAAGTTGGCAAAGGTGATACCTTTTTCAATTAAATAATTTTTGGACTCTCACAATCATTTATTTTTTATAGATGAATATGACCTGATGCATGATGTATCATCGTCATACGTAAAAGAATATTGATCCGATATAATTCAGAATATAGATACGCAAAATTTTACCAAACAAATAACGTACACAAATTTCAACGAACCCTTTCCGGAATTAAAGGTTTATATTAAAAAAATCCTCAGTGGAAGAACACGTCAGCCGTGGAAACTTATCGCACGATATCACTAAACATCATTTCGTTACGACCATAAAATTTCAACATGTGCGAAATGTAAACCGAATCATTTGTACATTTGCGAATATAAAATGACTGCATAATAGCACAGGTCTATGCAGTGCAAAGGGAGATGAATATTTTTCCAAGTGTGGCTTAATTAATTTTACACTGCAAACTCCCTTTAAAGCGCCGCCTAGTGGTGACCTCATTTAAATAAAATGTCTGCCATTTTGTTTTCCCAAAAACAAGAGGACCCATGCTTATCATTCATCAACAAACGTGTCATAGATGAACAGGCCAATATAAATTCATGTCAGCGAATCTTTCCTTATCTGATAACCTCTCCCAAACTGTGAGCATTCGGATTCCGGCATGTGAACGTAATAAGAAAATGTTCTGGCCTAGAACCGTACCATGAATACCTAACACGATCGTCGAGTTGCAAGTGTGCAGCACAGGAAGTTAGGGATCAATAGATTTCTTCCACGTAAACATGAAATAAAAGCAGACTTGAAACTTCTAACGTATATACATAGCAAAATAAGGATTTTATGTACATGTATTTCTGCAAAATATATAACTTTACATTGCTTCATTGATCAACAAACTGCAAAAATGATGCTGGCCACCAACTTTTAGGCTAGTTCACACCAAAATGCGATGTTGACAACAGATACAACTTATTCTATATGTAAATATACAACACGTGCATGTTGTTCAATACCTGTCTACTTACCTTTCTTAACGATTCAACAGGTTAGGAGAAATATACACGGGACAATAAAGGAAATAGCAAAGACCCTTATTTTCACGGCTGAACGAACGACAAATCGTTCTCACACGATAGCGTGAAGGTAAAATAGAAACCGGACACACATTTTATCCGGCATCTGATATATATATATATATATTCAGGCATCTAGCCTATATGATGTAGAGTCTATGTATTTCTTAATGTTCAATATAAAAAAAAAATCGAGAAAAGGTAGAACAACATGTATTTGAAAAATTCAAAGGTAACAAAAACTGAAAATTGGATATAAAGGGCATTTTGTAACTTTTCATGAAAACGACTCGTGCGAAATACTATCTTTTTAAATTGGGTGTCAGACGATTCGCCCCAAAACCGTAACGCCACAAGCTGTTACGCCCCGAATTTGATTCATATCGCCCAAACCAGTTCGCCCCCCCCCCCCCCCAAAAAAACCCCATAACTATTTCGTCCCAAAAACTACAACGCCCAAAGTAATCATAAAGATAGAAATTCACAAAAGACCTGTTGCAATTCGTCTGATGTATCGGACGTAATTTTTGTGCCGTAGATATATAACTTACCATATCTATACAGTGGCGGATCCAGAGACCTATCTGGGGGGGTTTCCAAATTTCCTGGGGGGGTTTCCATGTGGGGAAAATTTGAGGAAAATGGTGAAAATACATGATTTTTAAAGAAAATTCTCAGGGTGGGGGGGTTTCCTGAAGCCCAAAAAACCCCTCTGGATCCGCCACTGTCTATAGTATCTATGTTAGGCATGTATTTTTAACGTAACATATCTATACTATCTATGTTAGGCATCTTCTAGATGATATATATACACTGTATAAGATCATTTAATATATATAAACTTTATTTATTTTCAACTTATGTTAATCACTCTTGTTGGACCGAAATTTTAGCGCACAGGGGTCTTAATGTGGGAGGAAACCGGAGTACCTGGAGAAAACCAACGTGTCGGGCAGGTGACCCTATACCTTTTCACGTCCGATCGGGGAATCGAACCCCGGCCGCCTTGGTGAAATGCAAGTACGCTATCACTGCGCCACCCGACCATTTTACATTTTAAATGATATATACACACTGTATAAAGATAATAAGCTTATATACACGCGTTCCGCAGATCAAAAGAAAAAAAGATCCATTATGTTATGTGTGTTGCAAAAGAGTGTGTACGTACTAACTTTGTGTACTGGGGACGCAGTAGTTTTGTCATTGATTCAAAATTAATTTGTAGTGTATAGAGAAACCGGTTTAAAATATCATGCGTAACAATAAAATATATTTCAGAAGAGTTATCATAAATACACCTATAATTCAAGTAGAATTACATTGTATTTTAAAATGATACCACTTCTGGAGTCACATCTTTGATTTCTTTTTCACAACTATAACCCGATATAAACTTTTTCAGCGAGTCAAAACTTTCTGTGTCAAATGTAACTGAGTGGGAACTAATCCGGATAGGTTTTTTTCTCTGCGAATGGAAAATGTATAACATCAGGAGTTCCACAAGGGTCTGTTATAGATCCCATAGTGTGTTTCATCTATATAAATGATCGACACGAAATGTAGGATTTGGAGTCATATTTGTTCACGGATGGTACAAAATGTTCAAAATAAGTACGAATTAACCAAATCCTGCCGCAATATAATATCCGACGAATGGAGCTATCGTGCGTTACGTAGTTGCTGAATCCACATACAGAAAGATGTGTGCATTTGAACATGAGAAGGAACACTGGGAATGATGTTCGTACATATTACGCGACATGATCTAGTTGAACAGTCATTAAAAATCAGAAGCATGAATGACATACTGCGCAAATTTCAAAGGAGAACATTTCAAAAGGATCACGAATCAATTTCCCTTGAATCGGTCGTATACGCTTCATTGCCATGTTCATCATTTATTTTTAACCCCATATACGCGTCATATTTGCTGTCATATTTATAGTACATGTGAATTCTAAGACATACCTGACAGATATACACTTTCTACACTTAGACGAGGACAAATCTTGTAATACCATCTATGTTCCCACTAAGGTCAGATACCGTAAAAGTGGAAATGTTTGCGTATAGACTCTTAGACAGATCTGTGTGTGGAAATGTTTACACATAGACTCCTAAACAGATCTCT
>NW_018407543.1:0-516 GCF_002113885.1 Mizuhopecten yessoensis
AAGTATAGGATATTCTGTTACCACTACCAGAAGTACTGACCTGACGGACAACATCTCAACTGTAGTACTGTCGCTCAACTACCTGTAAGTATAGGACATTCTGTTACCACTACCAGAGGTACTGACCTGACGGACAACATCTCAACTGTAGTACCGTCGCTCAACTACCTGTAAGTATAGGATATTCTGTTACCACTACCAGAGGTACTGACCTGACTGACACCATCTCGACTGTAGTACCGTCGCTCAACTCCCTGTAAGTATAGGATATTCTGTTACCACTACCAGAGGTNTGTCTCGACTGTAGTACCGTCGCTCAACTACCTGTAAGTACATATAATAAACATATTTGTTGATAAAAGTTCTGCAAAGTATGGTTTTCTTCTCAGAAATGATTAAATAAAGCTTTAAGGCATGCTGGGAAAAAGTGGCCAAACAAACAAGGGGCAATGATAGAGTTTGACTAAATGTACCGAAATTTTAAGTAGGAGGCACTATAGCAGAAAAAAATACTAC
>NW_018407543.1:2119-2631 GCF_002113885.1 Mizuhopecten yessoensis
CGAAGAAGAGAAATGCCATTTTACTAAAGACCATTTTTGAAATCTATGACAAAATTCAAAATTCAGGAAATATGTAGCACATCAAGAGAATTTACATATATATGACTACCTGAAGATGGAGCCGCCATGTGGTGGTAGTCGGACAACATTGTATCTGTGTATACAATAGCTAATACCCTCAAAAAATAGTTGTTTGTTGTTGTTTTAAATTAAGCCACTTTGAATTCCAACTTAAGGTTTCTTAAACCTATATATGACTATAGCATAAATTTAAACTTAGACAATATTGCCTGTTAGTACATCACATGATAATTTCTAGGATAGCCATTGAATAACTACCCTTGTTTTATTTTGTATTGTTAGCATCCGCCCTTGACGACAGGAACTATACCTGGAGACGGGCACTATACCTTTTTTTTGGACCGCTGCGACTGCGGGAAAAGTAGCATGACGCTAAGAGTTGTGCTCCTTCTCCTAGGAGCGCTGAACATATTCTACTTTCACTTCATTGT
>NW_018407543.1:3897-4383 GCF_002113885.1 Mizuhopecten yessoensis
GTCAAAATTACCAGAAGTACTGACCTGACTGACACCGTCTCCGCTGTAGTACCATCGCTCAACTACCTGTAAGTATAGGATATTCTGTTACCACTACCAGAGGTACTGACCTGACTGACACCGTCTCCACTGTAGTACCGTCGCTCAACTACCTGTAAGTATAGGATATTCTGTTACCACTACCAGAGGTACTGACCTGACTGACACCATCTCGACTGTAGTACCGTCGCTCAACTTCCTGTAAGTATAGGATATTCTGTTACCACTACCAGAGGTACTGACCTGACTGACACCGTCTCGACTGTAGTACCGTCGCTCAACTNTGTTTATAAAAGTTCTGCAAAGTATGGTTTTCTTCTCAGAAATGATTAAATAAAGCTAGGCATGCTGGGAAAAAGTGGCCAAACAAGCAAGGGGCAATGATAGAGTTTGACTAAATGCACCGAAATTTTAAGTAGGAGGCACTATAGCAGAAAAAAATACTAC
>NW_018407544.1:0-516 GCF_002113885.1 Mizuhopecten yessoensis
CCCCGTGTGGGTAGTCTGGTGTATATTTGTTTATCCCCGTGTGGGAAGCCTTGTGTATATTTGTGTGTCCCCGTGTGGGTAGCCTGGTGTATATTTGTGTGTCCCCGTGTGGGTACCCTGTTGTATATTTGTTTGTACCCGTGTGGGTAGCCTGGTGTATATTTGTTTGTCCCCATATGGATAGCCTGGTGTGTTGTCCCCGTGTGGGTAGCCTGGTGTATATTTGTTTGTACCCTTGTGGGTAGCCTGGTGTATATTTGTGTGTCCCCGTGTGGGTACCCTGTTGTATATGCTTACCTGATCTAATTAGTGATCAGTATAATACAGATGTATGTGTCGCACCCTATATTCATAGGATTGATGTATTCGCCTTAATCCACACAATTGGTCACACACAGTCGTATCTACAGGGTAATGTCCGGTGCGAGTTCGTCGGGTGAAAAATATGTGTCGCTAGGCTCATTAAATAAAATTGTTTGTTCAATAAAAGTATTCGAAGAAAAACATCTACTATTC
>NW_018407544.1:4491-4966 GCF_002113885.1 Mizuhopecten yessoensis
AATAGGAAACCACTTTGGTTTGTTATTATCCTTGTAATCTGAACTGCTTTATCAAGTGTACTCATTAGGGTAATAAGACCGTACATATAATACTTAGTTCACAATACATTACCTATCATAGACGTGTGTATCATCAATAGATCTGACTTATATTATACCTTCGCTGCTGTCGCAACACTACATTTTTTAATACTAACATGTTTGTCCCCGTGTGTNTTTGTTTGTCCCCGTGTGGGTAGCCTGGTGCATATTTGTTTGTTCCCGTGTGGGTAGCCTGGTGTATATTTGTTTGTCCTAGTGTGGGTAGCCTGGTGTATATTTGTTTGTCCCCGTGTGGGAAGCCTGGTGTATATTTGTTTGTCCCCGTATGGGTGGACTGGTGTATATTTGTTTGTCCCCGTGTGGGTAGCCTGTTGTATATTTGTTTGTGCCCGTGTGGGTAGCCTGGTGCATATTTGTTTGTTCCCGTGTGGGT
>NW_018407545.1:0-516 GCF_002113885.1 Mizuhopecten yessoensis
ATTAATTACATAACCAAACCTTATAAAAAATTCAAAATTACAAGAGGGAAGGAGGCATTTTTTCTCATCATGTCAGATTATGAAAGATACATTTTATAACTTGATAAATTATGTCATTTGTCAACTCAAAAAACAAATTATCATGACAGTTCTCCTTTTTTCCATGTCAAACTAAGAATCAAAACAATATCAGTATCACAGGTATTTGCCTCAATAAAGGAGGATAGTTATAATTACTATATATAAATGGGGGCCGTGGCGGCCATATTGGATTTCTGATCGACCCAAAAAAAGAACAATACTTTGTCAGGACCATGAGTCGATCATTCCTACCAAGTTTCAGTTCAATCAGCCCAGCAGAATTTAACTTTAAGTTTGAAATAGTTTTTCAAAATGAGGGACGTGGCGGCCATATTTGATTTCTGATCGACCCAAAAAAAAAAAACACTTTGTCAGGCAGATGTCAATAATCTTCCCATAAGCTCAGGTGACCTAAAAACAATACGTTTGTTGACA
>NW_018407545.1:1937-2473 GCF_002113885.1 Mizuhopecten yessoensis
GTGTTCTTTTGCTGGATCTTCTTGACATTTTGGTATCTGTAAGAATAAAAGGAAATCAAAGTTGTTCAGAGGTTTGGTTTATAGAGTTTAATATCCCATCAACATTTAAGGTAATTTAAGGATATATAAGTTGATGTTCAGAATATGATTACGGTAACTGAAACACATTCAAATTGTAGATTGACACTAATTAACAGTTAAGAATTTCAACCTGACAAACCAAATCATTTAAATATCAAAACTTAACTGTACATCATAGTGACATACATAATACTCTTATAATTAGTCAAGAGGGAATGATAATCATGAAACGGTGCCCAATCCCCAAATCACATATATATCTTAGGCTGATCGAATTCTTTGTCAGAGTAAAAATGTATAGAAACCTGACAAACCACATTGTTGGTTCCCAACCTTGAAATTTTGTATAGGTTCACAGTAAGAAAACTTGTAGATAAAATCATCAAATCTCAATAAACCATATTTAATTGTAAAAAAAAACAAGAGGCCCATGGGCCTTAACGGTCACCTGATAT
>NW_018407546.1:0-516 GCF_002113885.1 Mizuhopecten yessoensis
ATGATTTATAAAATAAAAGTACAAATCAACTTCTCCACGGATGCTTGTTACTTAATCATATAATGAAATAACAAGATATTTCCTTCGTTATAGAAATAATTAACTGGGCCAACATACCTGCAAATATATAAACATGCACACGTATGTACAATCAATCATATCAAAATGTTTTTTCCATAACAACCACTTACCTATACATTCAACAACATTTTGCACATACTTGTACAATTATACCCTCTCGTCAAATACAGCTTTTTATTCATTACATACCAAATCGACCCACCTTTTTACTTAAATTTTATGCAAGGACCAGGCTGCCTGCGCTAAGTAAAACAAATTCAGTACAAATGTCACGTTAGTATTTGAACATTGTGTTAGCAGGAAAAAAGTATTTCAGTATTAGCAACATAGTCCTATAAATAAATGTTTGCTTTTGTCTATTTTATTTTAACATGAACAGCGATAATTCTTATAATACATTGTCACAGTTCCTTAGTTTAATGATTTTACCTTGAC
>NW_018407546.1:1765-2257 GCF_002113885.1 Mizuhopecten yessoensis
AGTTAACAGGAGCACCTCGGATACCAGATTTGTAACTCATTAGTGTATTCATGCAAAAAATACATTGTTGAAATGTAAACATACATTGTTGAAATTCATACATTCCGATGACGTCACGTTGTTGACTGACAGGACGGCTGAATTGTGTGTTCATTTATACACGTTTACTTTGATGACATAAAAGGACGCGTTTTATGTTAAGAAAAAGGCTATAATATAAGGATTAAATTTCTATTCAGTTTAGGTTATCGGGTGATAACTACAATGGAACCCGGGTAAATTATTTCTTCTTTATCGGCTTCGCCGATCATTTATCACCCGATAACCTAAACTAAATAGAAAGTTAAACCTTAAATATTATAACATGAAACATGTACTCAGAAGGGATATTCTTACGACAGTACAGTAAAGATAAAGTTCCATTTAATTACAATTATATAAGTTATGATATAAACCACAAAACTATTAACAACATTAAAAACGATTGAAAGG
>NW_018407547.1:0-516 GCF_002113885.1 Mizuhopecten yessoensis
TGTAATCGGGGAAATGCTACTTATATATGTAATAGGGGGAATGCTCCTTATATAAGTAACAGGGAGAATGATGCTTATATATGTAATAGGGGGAATGCTTCTTATATAAGTAACAGTGGAATGCTACTTATATATGTATTAGGGGGAATGCTTCTTATATATATAATAGATGGAATGCTACTTATATATGTAACAGGGGGGAATGCTACTTATATATGTAATAGGGGGAATGCTCCTTATATAAGTAACAGGGAGAATGATGCTTATATATGTAATAGGGGGAATGCTACTTATATATGTAATAGGGGGAATACTACTTATATATGTAATAGGGGCAATGCTACTAATATATGTAATAGGGGCAATGCTACTTATATATGTAATAAGGGGGAATGCTACTTATATATTTAATAAGTGGGAATGCTACTTATATATGAATTAGGGGGAATGGTACTTATATTTGTAATAAGTGGGAATGCTACTTATATATGTAACAGGGGGGAATGCTACTTATAT
>NW_018407547.1:3141-10415 GCF_002113885.1 Mizuhopecten yessoensis
TGAATGCTGCTTAGATATGTAATAGGGGGAATGCTACTTTTAAATGTAATAGGTGGAATGCTACTTATATATGTAACAGGGGGAATGCTACTTAAATATGTGATGGGGGGGGAGAATGCTACTTATATAGGTAACAGGGGAATGCTACTTATATATGTAACAGGGGGAATGCTACTTATATATATAACAGGCGGAATGCTACTTATATATGTAACGGGGGGAATGCTACTTATATATGTAACAGGTGGAATGCTACTTATATATGTAACCGGGGGAATGCTTCTTATATATTTAATAGGTGGAATGCTACTTATATATGTAATAGGGGGATTCTACTTATATATGTAAAATGGGAATGCTTCTTATATATGTAACAGGTGGAAAGCTACTTATATATGTAACCGGGGGAATGCTACTTATATATATAATATGAGGGAATGCTACTTATATATGTAAGCGGGGGGATGCTACTTATATATGTAAAAAGGGAAACCTACTTAATTATGTAATAGGGTGAATGCTACTTATATATGTAATAGGGGCAATGCTACTTATATATGTAACACGGGGGAATGCTTCTTATATATATAAAAGGGGGAATGCGACATATATATGTAATAGGGGCAATGATTCTTATATATGTAACAGGGGGAATGCTACATATATATGTAATAAGGGCAATGATTCTTATTTATGTAACGGAGGGAATGCTACTTATATATGTAATCGGGGAAATGCTACATATATATGTAATAGGGGGAATGCTACTTATATAAGTAACAGGGGGAATGCTACTTATATATGTAATAGGGGGAATGCTACTTATATATATAATAGATGGAATGCTACTTATATATGTAACAGGGGGAATGTTACTTATATGTGTAATATGGGGAATGCTACTTATATATGTAATAGGGGGATTCTACTTATATATGTAATAGGAGGATGCTACTTATATATGTAACAGGGGGGAATGCTACTTATATATGTAACAGGGGGGAATGTTACTTATATATGTAATCGGGGAAATGCTACATATATATATGTTATAGGGGGAATGCAACATATATGTGTAATAAGTTGGAGTGCTACTAATATATGTAACAGAGGGAATGCTACTTATATATGTAATAGGAGGATGCTACTTATATATGTAATAAGGGGGCATGCTACTTATATATGTAAAAGGGGAATTCTACTTATATGTGGGGATGCTACTTATATATGTAAAAGGTAAACGCTACTTAATTATGTAATAGGGGGAATGCTACTTATACTTGTAACAGGGTGAATGTTGCTTATATATGTAATAGGGGGGATGCGACTGATATAATATGTAATAGGGGGAATGCTACTTATATACGTAACAGGGGGAATGCTACTAGTATATGTAACAGGGGGAATGCTCCTTATATATGTAACAAGCCTAGGGGAATGCTACTTATATACGTAACAGGGGGAATGCTACTAGTATATGTAACAGGGGGAATACTACTTATATATGAAATAGGGTGGAATGCTCCTTATATATGTAACAAGCCTAGGGGAATGCTACTTATATACGTAACAGGGGGAATGCTACTAGTATATGTAACAGGGGGAATGCTACTAGTATATGTAACAGGGGGAATACTACTTTTATATGTAATAGGGGGAATGCTATTTATATATGTAATAGGGGGATTCTTCTTATATATGTAATAGGAGGATCTACTTATATATGTAACAGGCGGAATGCTACTTATATATGATATATGTAACAGGGGGAATGCTACTAGTATATGTAACAGGGGGAATGCGACTTATATATGTAACATGGGGGATGCTACTTATATATGTAATAAGGGGGCATGCTACTTATATATGTAATAAGGGGGCATGCTACTTATATATGTAATAAGGGGGCATGCTACTTATATATGTAATAAGGGGGCATGCTACTTATATATGTAAGCGGGCGGATGCTACTTATATATGTAAAAGGTAAACGCTACTTAATTATGTAATAGGGGGAATGCTATTTATATATGTAATAGGGGGATGCTACTTATATATGTAAAAGGGGAATTCTACTTATATGTGGGGATGCTACTTATATATGTAAGCGGGCGGATGCTACTTATATATGTAAAAGGGGGAATGCTACTTATTTATGTAACAGGGGGAATACTACTTTTATATGTAATAGGGGGAATACTACTTATATATGTAACAGGGTGGAGTGCTACTTATATATGTAACCGGGGGAATGCTTCTTATATATGTAACACAGGGAATGCTATTTATATATGTAATAGGGGGATTCTTCTTATATATGTAATAGGAGGAATGCTACTTATATATGGAACAGGGGGAATGCTACTTATATTTGTAATGCTACTTATATATGTAATTGAGGGATGCTACTTACATTTGTAATAGGGGGAAATGCGATGTACATATGTAACAAGGGGGAATGCTACTTCTATATGTAATAAGGGGGAATGCTACTATATGTAATAGCGGGGAATGCTATTTATACCTGTAATAGGGGTGAATGCGACGTATATATGTAACAAGGGGGAATGCTACTTCTATATGTAATAAGGGGGAATGCTACTTTTATATGTAACAGGGGCGACGTATATATGTAACAAGGGGGAATGCTACTTCTATATGTAATAAGGGGGAATGCTACTTATTTATGTAACAGGGGGAATACTACTTTTATATGTAATAGGGGGAATACTATATATGTAACATGGGGGATGCTTCTTATATATGTAATAGGTGAAACGCTACTTATATATGTAGCAGGGGGAATGCTACTTATATATATAATAGATGGAATGCTACTTATATATGATATATATATGTTATAGGGGGAATGCAACATATATGTGTAATAAGTTGGAGTGCTACTAATATATGTAGGGGCAATGATACTTACATATGTAATAGGGGGGATGCGACTGATATAATATGTAATAGGGGGAATGCTATTTATATATGTAATAGGGGGGATGCGACTGATATATGTAATAAGGGGGAATGCTACTATATATAATATGAGGGAATGCTACTTATATTTGTAAGAGGGGGGAATGTGACGTATATATGGAACAAGGGGGAATGCTACTTCTATATGTAATAAGGGGGAATGCTACTTTTATATGTAACAGGGGGAATGCTATCTCAATATGTGATGGGGGGAGAATGCTACTTATATATGTAAGCGGGGGGATGCTACTTATATATGTAAAAGGGGAATTCTACTTATATATGTAATAGAGGGATGCTACTTATATTTGTAAGAGGGGGGAATGTGACGTATATATGGAACAAGGGGGAATGCTACTTCTATATGTAATAAGGGGGAATGCTACTTTTATATGTAACAGGGGGAATGTTACTTATATATGTAATCGGGGAAATGCTACATATATATATGTTATAGGGGGAATGCAACATATATGTGTAATAAGTTGGAGTGCTACTGATATATGTAACAGAGGGAATGCTACTTATATTTGTAAAAGGGTGAATGCTGCTTATATATGTAACAGAGGGAATGCTACTTATATATATAATAGATGGAATGCTACTTATATATGATATATATATGTTATAGGGGGAATGCGATTTATATGTAATAGAGGGATGCTACTTATATTTGTAATGCTACTTATATATGTAACGGGGGGAATGCTTCTTATATATGTAACAGGGGCAATGCTACTTATATATGTAAGCGGGCGGATGCTACTTATATATGTAACTAGGGAATGCTACTTATATATGATATATGTAACAGGGGGAATGTTACTTATATATGTAATCGGGGAAATGCTACATATATATATGTTATAGGGGGAATGCGATTTATATGTAATAGAGGGATGCCAATGCTACTTATATATGTAGCAGGGGGAATGCTACTTATACTTGTAACAGGGTGAATGTTGCTTATATATGTAAGAGGGGGGAATGCTACTTTTAAGTGTAATAGGTGGGAATACTACTTATATATGTAATAGGGGGACTTATATATGTAACAGGGGGGAGTGCTACTTATATATGTAACATGGGGGATGCTACTTATATATGTAATAAGGGGGCATGCTACTTATATATGTAACGGGGGGAATGCTTCTTATATATGTAACAGGGGGGAATGTTACTTATATGTGTAATATGGGCAATGCTACTTATATATGTAATAGAGGGATGCTACTTATATTTGTAAGAGGGGGGAATGTGACGTATATATGGAACAAGGGGGAATGCTACTTCTATATGTAATAAGGGGGAATGCTACTTTTATATGTAACAGGGGGAATGTTACTTATATGTGTAATATGGGCAATGCTACTTATATATGTAATAGAGGGATGCTACTTATATTTGTAATGCTACTTATATATGTAAGCGGGCGGATGCTACTTATATATGTAATAGAGGGATGCTACTTATATTTGTAAGAGGGGGGAATGTGACGTATATATGGAACAAGGGGGAATGCTACTTCTATATGTAATAAGGGGGAATGCTACTTTTATATGTAACAGGGGGAATGTTACTTATATGTGTAATATGGGGAATGCTACTTATATACGTAACAGGGGGAATGCTACTAGTATATGTAACAGGGGGAATACTACTTTTATATGTAATAGGGGGAATGCGATTTATATGTAATAGAGGGATATATGTGTAATAAGTTGGAGTGCTACTAATATATGTAACAGAGGGAATGCTACTTGTATATGTAATAGAGGGATGCTACTTATATTTGTAATGCTACTTATATATGTAAAAGGGGGAATGCTACTTATTTATGTAACAGGGGGAATACTACTTATATATGTAATAGAGGGATGCCAATGCTACTTATATATGTAATAAGGGGGCATGCTACTTATATATGTAAGCGGGGGGATGCTACTTATATATGTAATAGGGGGATTTCTACTTATATATGTTCTTATATATGTAACAGGAGGAATGCTACTTGTATATGTAATAGAGGGATGCTACTTACTTATATATGTAATAGGGCGAATGCTACTTATATATGTGAATGCTACTTAAATATGTGATGGGGGGGGAGAATGCTACTTATATATGTAACTGGGGAATGCTACTTATATATGTAACAGGGGGAATGCTACTTATATATGTAACAGGGGGAATGCTCCTTATATATGTAACAGGAGGAATGCTACTTATATATGTAACAGGGGGAATGCTACTAGTATATGTAACAGGTGGAATGCTACTTATATATGTAACCGGGGGAATGCTTCTTATATATGTAACAGGGGGAATGCTACTTATACTTGTAACAGGGTGAATGTAGCTTATATATGTAATAGGGGGAATGATACTTATATATGTAATACGGGGAATGCGACTTAAATATGTAACAGGGGGAATGCTACTAGTATATGTAACAGGAGGAATGCTACTTGTATATGTAACAGGGGGAATGCTACTGATATTTGTAACAGGGGGAATGATGCTTATATATGTAATAGCGGGGAATGCTATTTATACCTGTAATAGGGGTGAATGCGACGTATATATGTAACAAGGGGAAATGCTACTTATATATGTAATAGGGCGAATGCTACTTATATATGTAACAGGGGGAATGCTACTTATATATGAAACATGGGGGATGCTGCTTATATATGTTTTAGGGGGATTCTACTTATATATGTAACAGGGGGAATGCTACTTATATATGTAACATGGGGGATGCTGCTTATATATGTAATAGGGGGATTCTACTTATATATGTAACATGGTGGAATGCTACTTATATATGTAACAGGGGGGAATGCTACTTATATATGTAACAGGGGGGAATGTTACTTATATATGTAATCGGGGAAATGCTACATATATATATGTTATAGGGGGAATGCAACATATATGTGTAATAAGTGGGAGTGCTACTAATATATGTAACAGAGGGAATGCTACTGATATATGTAATAGAGGGATGCTACTTATATTTGTAATAGGGGGAAATGCGACGTACATATGTAACAAGGGGGAATGCTACTTATATATGTAATAAGGGGGAATGCTACTTATATATGTAACAGGGGGAATGCTACTTATATATGTAACATGAGGGATGCTACTTATATATGTAACACAGGGAATGTTATTTATATATGTAATAGGGGGGATGCGACTGATATATGTAATAAGGGGGAATGCTACTTATATTTGTAACAGGGTGGATGCTGCTTACATATGTAATAGGGGGGAATGCTACTTTTAAATGTAATAGGTGGAATGCTACTTATATATGTAATAGTGTGGAATGCTACTTATATATTTAACAAGGGGGAATGCTACTTATAGATGTAACATGAGGGATGCTCCTTATATATGTAACACAGGGAATTTTATTTATATATGTAATAGTGGGGATGCGACTGATATATGTAATAAGGGGGAATGCTACTTTTATATGTAACACAGGGAATGCTATTTATATATGTAATAGGGGGAATGCTACTTAGGATGCTACTTATATATGTAAAAGAGGAATTCTACTTATATGTGTAATAGGGGGATGCTACTTATATATGTAAAAGAGGAATTCTACTTATATGTGTAATAGGGGGATGCTACTTATATATGTAATAGGGCGGAATGCTACTTATATATGTGACATGAGGGATGCTACTTATTTATGTAACACAGGGAATGTTATTTATATATGTAATAGTGGGGATGCGACTGATATATGTAATAAGGGGGAATGCTACTATATATGTAACAGGGGGAATACAACTACTTATATATGAAATAGGGCGAATGCTACTTATATATGTAAAAGGGGAATTCTACTTATATGTGTAATAGGGGGATGCTACTTATATATGTAATAGGGTGGAATGCTACTTATATATGTAACAAGCCTAGGGGAATGCTACTTATATATGTAACAGGGGGAATGCTACTTATATATGTAACAGGGGGAATGCTACTTATATTTGTAACAGGGTGGATGCTGCTTACATATGTAATAGGGGGGAATGCTACTTTTAAATGTAATAGGTGGAATGCTACTTATATATGTAATAGGGGGAATACTACTTATATATGTAACAGGGGGAATGCTATCTAAATATGTGATGGGGGGAGAATGCTACTTATATATGTAACAAGCCTAGGGGAATGCTACTTATATATGTAACAGGGGGAATGCTACTTATATATGTAACAAGGGGAATGCTACTTATATTTGTAACAGGGGGAATGTTGTTTAT
>NW_018407547.1:14621-15068 GCF_002113885.1 Mizuhopecten yessoensis
ATGCTACTTATATATGTAACAGGGGGAATGCTACTTAAATATGTGATGGGGGGGAGAATGCTACTTATATATGTAACAGGGGAATGCTACTTATATATGTAACAGGGGGAATGCTACTTATATATGTAACAGGAGGAATGCTACTTATATATGTAACAGGGGGAATGCTACTTATATATGTAACAGGTGGAATGCTACTTATATATGTAACCGGGGGAATGCTTCTTATATATGTAATAGGTGGAATGCTACTTATGTATGTAATACGGGGAATGCTACTTATATATGTAATAGGGGGAATGCTACTTATATATATAATAGATGGAATGCTACTTATATATGTAATAGGGGGAATGTTACTTATATATGTAACAGGGGGAACGCTACTGATATTTGTAAAAAGGGGAATGATGCTTATATATGTAATAGCGGGGAATGCTATTTATA